>NC_053161.1:116359749-116659749 GCF_016835505.1 Polypterus senegalus
TACCATGCATGGTGAGAATGATGATTTGAGTGACCAAGGAATCTAAAAAGGATCATAGCTGGAGAACATTATTTGCATCATAGGGTCAAAAAGACTTCAAAACAATGATCCGAAGCCACCTACATAACCACAAGTTCTTTGGGAGGTTTTGAGAAAAAAGCCTGAAAAGTGCTGTCAAACAAGAAACTCAATGAGTCTGCAGCTTGTCAAACATTACTGAAACTCTTAACAGGGCCAAATTCAATGGTCATGTGAAACAAAATTAAAGTTTTTAAGAACCAAAACACCAATGGTGGGTTTGGCATAGATGGAATGCTAGGCATGCAGAACAGTATCTCAACACTCTCTAAAGTATGATGGTGGATCTCTGATGCTGTGAAGCGGTTTATCTGACAAAGCCCCTCGAAAACTTAAGGATACATGGTATTAGAATCCATCAAGTACCAGCAGGTGCTAAATTAAAAATAAAATCAAAAAACTCTGGCAGGAAGTTTAAAAATTAGATGATTAGTGGGTCTTCCAAACAGGACAATGATACAAACCACACCCCAAAATCAACACCAAAAATGGTTCAGTGACCACAATAAAAAAAAACAAAATCCAAGGTGTTGCCATGGCTATCCCATTTTACACACCTAAACCACCACTGAAAATGTGGGATGAACTGAAAAGGAGACTCCACAACTATGTGTCTCCAAATCTTAAGGATCTAGAGCGATTCTGTAGGGAGGAATGGTCTCAGATCCAGAGCCGTTAGCTTGCCAAAGGGGGCTGTACAATGTATTAAATAAAGAAGTGCGAATAACAATGGCACACATTTGAGAAAAAAAAGTTATATGACAGAAAAAAATCTCAATTACTTTAATTCAATTTGTGTTAAAATTTGAATGAAAGATGAAGAGGATAAAATTAGATATTTTTCACAGCTCATTTTGCATTTATTCATTATTTATTATAAGAAAGTATGTCAATATTTGTGAAAGACAATGTTGTCTTGTCCAAGTACTTGTAGGAATGCACTACCTCTACATCCACTCCCTGAACAGTGACAGGACATAGAGGCTCTTTGGTGCAATGAAAGTCAAAAACCAGTTCTTTGGTTTTGGTGATGTTAAGGTGCGGACTATTCTTTCTTCGTCAAAAAACAAAGTTCTCCAACTAACTGCTATACTCAGTCTCATCCCCCTTCTCAATAAATCCCATCCAAGAATCATTGCACGGGACATGCCCTGCTGTTAAATTCAGTCAGAGGTGTACAGAGCAAGTACAAAATGAGACAGGATTGATCATTGTACTGCTCCAGTGTTGCTCACATCTGTATCAATAACAAAGTCCTTGAGTCTCACAAACTATGGGCTGCCTGACAAAGTCCATTATTCAGGACACCATAGGCTCATCCACTTTCAAATCAAGAGTTTGCTGGATGGTACTGAAGAAATGGTGGGGAGGGGAACCCTCACAGTGCTCCCAGCTTTGATCAGGTGGGTCCAGGTAGTCTAACAAAAGGGGATTCATAATCTAAGATCAGCCTCCTTAGACAACTCTCACCTTTGTTTTCTCTGGGCCATGTTTAGTGTGGGACATACGATAATACAAACAGCAGAGTGACTACTTTTCTCCATTTAGACAGGCAGAATTAATGGTTGCACAATTGGAGACGTGATACAAACTTAAGAAAATGGCTAGTTTGAAGAAGGAAAAAAAAAATCACTAATTCAGATATTAATGATCTTTTCTAGGGGTATCAACAAATGTGTGTGCCCCATATTAGAATATCTTTATAGAATAAGAAATATTTTATCTCTTTTCACACTTGCTTTGCTTTACTTGATGACATAAAGACATGCAGGTACTGTGATGATGTGGGTTCGGCTCTATGCTCCCATCTGGCTTCTGGGGAGCTCTCGAACTCAACACCATTGGTAACATAACCTGATGAGCTGATCAGTGAGACCATCATGAAAGGGGATTTTATTATAAACAACAAAATCACAATGTTCAAAATCAAGTGTTGTGCATCACAAAATCATTAAATAAATAATCCATTAAAAGCTAGTGGAAAACGTGGAGGTTAAAAATCATAAATAGATCCTTTAAAAAACAGGTTAAAAACAATGGCTGAAAGCAATCCTTTTAAAAACAAAGCCTGGTGCCTTCTTTCTGCTGGCAACTCCCCTGTAGGCTATGTACCAGGGGAGTCACCATACCAGCAGCTAACCTTCTCCACTTAGCTGGTCTGGTGACCTCCTGATCCCTGGCTTCATTCAGCCCTCCACCAGACCGAGACTTGACTTCCCACAACAGCCAAGACACTCACACTGGGGTTCCACTCCAAATCTCTGACTCCCGCTGCCTTTGCTGCGGTGAGCCAACCTTCGCCCGGTCACTCCTGCTCCATACAAGTGCTCATGTCAAGGCGAACACTACCATCAGCCCCCAGGTGTCGGCCAAACACCCAGCTAGGGCCTGCCTCTCCCAGCTGCCTGAAAACATCTGCGAGTCTGCACTCGCTTGCTCACTCTCTCTCCCTCTCTCTCGCTTCCAGCTGCCTTCTTCCTTAACCTCCATTCCCTTTTTCCTTTCTTCCACACTCGTGTTCCTATTATATATAACGGGGACCTGGAAAAAGTGTGACGATTAGCAGCTCCCAGCATCAATTACGGATGCGGACGACTCTTCACCTGTGCACTTAAGCGAGGACCGCACGCGATCACAAAGCACCCGGGTACTGTGTGTCGATTATCTATTTAAAAAACTGGCCTTTTTAATCTGAGCTGTGGAATCGCTACACTAGAGGTACACAAGGAACAATTGCTTTTCATTTAATCACTTCTCAAGAGAAATACAGCTGACTGAAAAAGTGCTGCAAGGGTACCAAAAAATTTGTCCAAAAGAAGAAAGCAAAAATTGTACAGGATCTTGCACACTCAAACCAGATTGGCATTCCACTGACTGACACAGCTGACTAATTTCCCCTTTAGAAGTGCACATATCTTTAACAACCAAACATGTCGAATCATATCTTTTCTTCAATAAATAAATGGAAGTGAAATGTTTTCGTGTCATTTGTTTAATTGGACTGTCTTTAGCTAGCTTTAGGACTTAAGTAAAAATATGATCACATTTATGCAGAAACAGAAAACTGTAAGGGGTTCACAAACTTCCTAGCACCACTGTACCTCATTTATGCCTCCATATTTCCTAGAGATATTTATAGCTCCATGGAAGGTAGACAAATCTCACCACATCCACGCATATATACTGTATTTAAAATCATTATTTACAAACACAAAGTAAACCTTAAAACCATTTCAAAGGACTGCTGCATATTTTTTCAAGGCTATTGTTTCACCAAAAAGAAATAGAAACAGGCAAGTCAACAATATGATGTTAAAATCAAGCAGAAAACATACATATGACATAATATTCCCAAACACATCAGGGTAGTGTTGGAGCAGATTTCATTTTATTTATTTTATTATTATTATTATTTTTTTTTTTTTTTAAACTTAAGTGCTAGCAATTAACACTTTCAAATTACTGTCTAGTTGGAAAGTACAACAACATTTTGTAAATGGTAAAATCAATTCAATGATTAACCCTGGAATCATAAGTCCAAATTATAACATGTAACATTTGTTTCTAATATGTACCACTTTAACATATTTGTACAATTCCTCCCAAAACATGGTCTAAAAATCTTTACTTCAATGTATATGAATCAATTATGTAATACAGGTAATGGAGTACAGCAAAACACTAAAATCTTTCTTGTATAATTACATGTAGTTATGTGTACTGATAAAAATGAAATATACAACATAGGAATAAATAAGGTAAAACAAAGATGGATGGAGCAAAGCCTGAGGACATTTTACAGTACAGATGATGTTGTGTAGTGCTAAATTTACATCACATATCCCACTTAGTGCTCAACCCAAAAAATTCCACTTTACAGACCATAGGAATTTTTACAATGTCTTTGAAGTACTGCATCTTCCAAATGATACATTTTAAAATCTTTATGAGCACGGACATTTTTTTTTCCTTCTCCAGCCCGGGCTTCGTTACTGCCACTCATCCATAAAGGCCCCAATTGTGCAATGCCTTGAAGATTGTTGAGTAGTGAATATCCTTTCCAATCACAGTCAGACTGATGCAACTTGACTGTGACAAGCAAGATTCTTGTTCAACATCCAAGGTTAGTGAGGTGGTCATATATTTTTTTCCACATGTGTGAATTTCAAGGTATGTTCAGTGCTGCTATGATGGTGTTGTAGCGTTCTCCAGATCTGTGCTTCTCTGCAATTTTATTCCTCACTTGATCTGAATGCATATTTCTTCGCTTTGGTTTTCAGTGTGGAAAATTTCTATCATACTGTTGGAGGTATTTACCCCTACAATTTAACTGAAAACAGGTAGTCCATCTATTTTCTACATAGCTGGAGAGCAACAAATTTCGTATGTTCATTTGGTAATAAATTATAACCAAAGTTAGTTTTATATTTACCAAGGGCAGGAATGCTTTATAAATCTCAATATTTTTACTTTTCATTTTTAGCAAACTGTTAAATATTTTAATTTTGTTTATTTTGATTAGGTATGGTGTACAAGGATTTCTAGATGAGCTGAAAAAATTCTTAGTGTAGAATCTGAGACAAAATATGGAAGCACTTTTGTTTGCTTGAATTGTGCACATTTAGCTTATTTATTCTATATCCTGGAAAACAGATTTCACCACACCCTTCTATGCAGGCTGATATCAATGTTTGCCAATCAGAGTACTTACTGCAAATCTAGGTTACTTCACTCTCCAGAACAAACATGGACTATATTATTAACACTTTATAGCCAACCACAGAACTATTTGTAATCCAGTAGAGCCAATCTGTGCACTGCAATACAATCCAAGGCAGTTTCATGGTGTATAAAGATATTTCTTTCATTTAATCATCTTCCAATTTGTAAGAGAATATGGTTGCCAGTGTTTCTCATTAACAAAAATGTCATTCATGAAATATAACTCTGTAAACTAAAACTCAAATAATGATAAAAAAAGTCCGAAACTTTCAACTAAATGAAAACAAGAAAAAATAAATAACTTTTTGTAATTTTATTTTTTATGGTTTTCAGCATACTAATTAAAACTTTGCAGTTATAATTTTACTTTAGAAAAAAAACATTGATACATTCATGTGTGTGCAAGCAACCCTCACCGCAGCCATCTCAGTCTCTCAATTAGCTAGCATTTTAGCAAAAAAAAATGTTTTGAAGTATGTTTTTGATGTCTTAAATTGCATTATACTGCATAGTAATATCTAGTGATCAAATCAACATAAACTTGATAGAATAATGAGATTCCCAAATTCTTAGTGTGTGGATCAGGGTGCAATAGCTAACTATGGGTGCTTATCATGCCATTTGGGGAGGGGGATTGCCTTATTTTGCAAAAGTATAATTGTGTTCCTGGCGATATCACTGAAGTGACATATTAGACCCATAGCATGCAATAAATGCTATCCATCGAGCCAATGTTACACATATATATTTAGTTGATGTTTTAAATTGTGCAGAGCATTAGTGCACAGCTAGTGCCATAACTGCAAAGTGTACAGGTCTGAATGCTTTCCTTGGTCAGGGTCTGAATGGAGTTTGCATGTTCTTCACATTTACGTATAGGCTGAGTGTGCATAACTGCAAAAGGACAAAACAATTTTGTTTTTAAACACTAATTCGCAAAATATTTACTCCTACACCAGTAACGGTGCACTGCACGAATACACTTGACTTGAGCATTCATAGTTTTCATACTCTTTCTCTGTACCTTTAGCATTAGTTTGCTCAGCGGTTGATGGGCTTGCTGCCTCCAGAGCAGCTCTTCTTTAATCCACCCACTTCTCTTCTTTCGTCGGCATCTTTTCACGTTAATATTGATTTAAGTCAGTGTTTGTGCCACAATTATGTTTTCTTTAATTTTTCACTTAAGCTGGCACTTAAGTCTTCAATCTGCCTCAAGAATGATTTAAGATATGAAGAGGTAGGGGAAGTGACAGCGAAGATGGTAGGGGTGAGAACGGCATCCATACGCATGTGCCGCATAGCTGCCCTGCTGGACGCTGCAGAGAGTAGATTCTACAATAAAATAAAATTAAAATAAAAAAAAGGAGTAACCGAGGTCAATCATCACCCCGAAAGCGGATAGTAGATGTCACGTAGTATATGTGAACCAAATTTCAGGTCAATAGCTCAAACGGTTTACGAGCTACAGGTGATTTAAAATCCTGGACAGACAAAACAGACAGCTACGGTAGCTTATTAGATATAAAGTTGTGTTGTTGTTAAATTTCAACCACCCACTTTAAATTCACAGGGAGCTACTCAGGTTTCACTTGTTACTATAACAGATGTTTAGTATTTGATGTAAAGATTGTTTAGAAATACACTATTATATATACACAGAAAAACTAATTTTTAGAAATTAAATAATCATTTGCTTAAACGTATTGCAAGTTAAAGTAACAAATGACATAGAAGCATACTTCCTACTTGATTGTTGCGTTCTTTGCTTATACTGGAAGCCTTGAACTGTCACATCAAGAGATATCCAAGCCCTGAGATAGATTGCATAATTGTATGTATTAAGTTGATAGGCCCACATGAATGAAATACAATTTGAAAACTCTAAAGAAAACTGTTTTAAGACTTTCAAAATAGTGTCCATGTCGATGCTTTGGTAGAAATAACCTAAATAAAAACTAAAAAATTTAAACTAACATATATGGTGAAAACCTAAAACTAAATAAAAATTAAAACACAGAATGAAAAACTAAATACAACCCAAAAAAAATTATGGTTGCAAGACTTTTTCAGCAATAGAAGCATCACAGATAATATATAAACATGTTGACAAGGAGTAACTATATTTAAACTATGCTGATCAGGGTGGAACCTGCTTTGTGGGTGGATCTTAAATCTAGTTTTATAAGTGGATAACTAAATAGGCCTTTTTAAACCAACGTACATGAAGAATGCTTTTTATGCATAAATTATGTTATCTTTTTGCTTTACATTTGGAGTTGATGGAATCAGTTGTAGTTTTTAGGTATAAAGAAACGCTGTTTACTGTGGTTATTGTCACCAACACTTTTTCTTTATACGGGAATGCTATTTATCCATTTATTTCACATTTTGTTCCCTGGCTCGTGTAGACCACCTAACACTCCAATGCTACATCTCCTCAAATGAACGTTTCCGAGGAAGAGACCTTCTAGTTTTTTTAATCTAAAGGAACAGCAAAAGGAGCAAAATAAATATGTTTATTTATATGTTTCTTGTGTGTTTGAATAAAGTTCCAATACTGTTTTCTTCAAGATACAGAATAATTGATTCTTTGCCCAGTTGTCTCCTGGCTGTATTTTCATGCAAATCAGAAGCCTAAACACATCAATATACATTTTTACCTACACCTTTAAAAGCGGCCACCCGGTTGTTTAAGAAGCATACACACCATAATACCATCAGTGATTTTCTTACAATTCCAAGCACTGGAGGGGGAGAAAAAGTAAAAACATTCAGTTTATTTCATGAGCAGCACAAATGTGCAGCCTGTAAATGTCACTGCTGTTTTGTAATAAGTAAAAAAAAAAAACTCAACCTTGAACTTTACAACTGATAAAATCCACAAAACTACTAAGTGAACGACATAAAGTGAAATTCATAAACATCTAATATTATATACTCATATTTCACATTATTCATTTCAATTCAAAAGAACACACATTCCTATTAAACTGTGGTTTTGCAATGATCATCAACAAAAGCTAAGTCACTAGAAAAAGCAGAAATGTATCTAATGCAGGAATGCTTTCTCATGTGTTACTGTATATAGCTTGATCCAGAGTAAGTAGCTCCAGCGACACGATGATATTGCTTTTTTGGGTGATGTATTCCTCAAAGGCAACTTACAAAATGTGAGATAAAACAAATTATATTTCTTTAGCATTTCCAATTAGAGAGCTGGCAGGTGAACTGACATGCTCATGGTCACAAAATTGTGAACAGATGGATTTAAATCCACAACCTCAAGGTTTGAAGTCCTAGGTTCAAAGATCTACACCACACTGCCTGCCAATAATATTAGCCTTTTGGAGGAGGGAAAAACTGCAAATACTGTATACAAAAAAGTACTTAGTTATATAGAATGTCTGATACATTTCATAACTGACAGCACTATAACTGAGGCCAGTTTTCTAATGGAATTTCCTGGGCACAACAAGGTAACACAACTTATATTTAATTAAAAATGGGTTTGTTTCCTGCCTTGCGCCTTGTGTTGGCTGGAATTGGCTCCAGCAGACCCCCGTGACTCTTTAGTTAGGATATAGTGGGTTGGATAATGGATGGATGGATTGATGGGTGAATAGTGTTTCTTCATTTTCTCAAGTGGACTATTGCATTCAGCACAAACAGCAACAAAATCTTTAACAAACTCATGCCTGAAATCACAAGCTCTTAGTGCACTTGTGATTGTGGTTTGAAGAGCTGCAGAATTCATATGACCCTGCCTCAATTCTTTGATTCCGAGATGTATCCGAGGCTTAGGGTGGTGTTAATTGATTGTGATTTTGCAGGTCCAGTCAATGATGTGTTGGCAAGCATGACAGAATAATGGATCTGATTCATAGTACTTGCTAGGGTATTGTTTAGCCCTAAGTCTGTCAGTCACCGTCAAATTTCCCTTTTCTTTTTTAACTGCTTATTAGTACCAGTTGTTTGACACATGGTTATCTTTCTGTGGGACTTCAAACAAAACCATGCATGCTCAAAATTTAATTTGATTGTCATAACTATGAAAACTATGCTACTTTCTCGCTGTACATGATTTGATGCTCTTAGTCAAATGAAGCAGACATCTTCCCCTCAAGCTTTTTTATTTCTTTTAGTATAGAAGCGGGACAACTGTTTGATGATGCATTATGGCGAAATGGAAGAAAACCTGCAATTCTATGGCATTTAGTTGTTATATGGAAATTCAAATATCATATGATAATTCCATAAGTTACTCTAAAAATCCTCGAAAAATGAATTTACAGAGCCCTAAACTGCAGGCTTTGTGCAATTAAAAAAAAAAACTTTTTTTTTTTTTCCTCTTAAAATTTAAATCACAATGCTCTTTCAGGTAATAATGCATTTGTTATCTTACTATGGAGGTAGTTAAGAAATAAAAATACATGATTTGAATTGGCATCGACAGAGCACTAATGAGACCAATCAGCACGGAGCTGTAATTGTTTTAATTTGAGTCATATTTAAATGAGAGGTACAAATCAGACTACAATCAATCACTATTAGCACAGCACCATACACATCCTTGACAAAGGAATGGAGGCTTAGCATTAATCTTCTGAACATAATGGAAAATGCAACACTTATATACATGCTCTTCATTATATCCAAACATCCACATTGGCCAGACATTTATGTGGCTCAGCTTAAAATACTTAAAAAAGACCACAATGAGAACAGAATCTCAAATGCATTAACAGAATTTCAAAATTGCAGAAACATGTAACTACCAGGTGTGTTGGAAGTGCACACTTCAATCATCCAACACTAATGTTATGTAGTTTGTGGAGTGTGTGAAGCCAAAGTAATGTTCATTAGTACAACAAGTAAGTGATGCATGTAGTAAAGGCACATGTGAAATATAATTGATTAGTACAGGACAGAATACAAGCGGCTGAAATGAGTTTCCTCCGCAGGGTGTCTGGGCTTTCCCTTAAAGATAGGGTGAGAAGCTCAGTCATCCGGGAGGGGCTCAGAGTAGAGCCGCTGCTCCTCCGCATCGAGAGGAGTCAGATCAGATGCCCGAGCCACCTCATCAGGATGCATCCTGGACGCCTCCCTGGTGAGGTGTTCCGGGCACGTCCAACCGGGAGGAGGCCCCGGGGAAGACCCAGGACACGCTGGAGGGACTATGTCTTTCGGCTGGCCTGGGAAGCATGGGATTCTCCCAGAAGAGCTGGAAGAAGTGGCGGGAGAGGGAAGTCTGGGCCTCTCTGCTTAAGCTGCTGCCCCCGCGACCCGACCTCGGATAAGCGGAAGAGAATGGATGGATGGATGGATGGAAGGACAGAATGGGATGCCCAGAATGGGATTCCATCTCCATTTATGAGTAATAGCTGCAGGTATCATCAGTCCAATTCAATGGCCAATTCTGATTTAATATACAGTTAAGCAATACCAAACTCTTATCTTGTACACCATACCTTGAAAACACAACCAAGACTGTTCTGAAGGAATACTGAATTAATGGATTAATCTTCATTTGGGATGAAGACGGTCACAGTTTTTTCTATTATAATATACTATAGTATACTATATACAAGGTGTGGCAGAAAAGTAATGAGACTATATATATTTTATATATATATAGCTCAAAAAAATTAAAGGAACACTTTGAAAACACATCAGATCGCAATGGGAAATAGAAATCCTCCTGGATATCTATACTGATATAGACTGGGTAATGTGTTAGGAACGAAAGTATGCCACATCATTTGATGGAAATGAAAATGATCAACCTACAGAGCCCTGAATTCAAAGACGCCCCAAACATTAGAGTGAAAAAAATTATGTGGCAGGCTAGTCCGTTTTGCCTAAATTTAATTGCAGCAACTCAAAATTGTACGCAGCACTTTGTATGGCCCCTGTGTTCTTGTATACATGCCTGACAACATCGGTGCATGCTTCTAATGAGATGACAGATGGTGTTGTGGGGGATCTCCTCCCAGATCTGGACCAGGGCATCACTAAGCTCCTGGACAGTCTGTGGTGCAACCTGGTGGCATTGGATGGACCAAAACATAATGTACCAGAGGTGTTCTATTGGATTTAGGTCAGGAAAGTGTGGTGGCCAGTCAATGGTATCAATTCCTTCATCCTCCAGGAACTGCCTGCATACTCTCACCACATGAGGCCAGGAATTGTCGTGCACCAGGAGCCACTGTATCAGCATAGGGTCTGACAATGGGTCCAAGGATTTCATCCTGATACCTAATGGCAGCCAAGGTGCCTTTGTCAAGCCTGTAGCGGTCTGTGTGACCCTCCATGGATATGCCTCCCCAGACAATCAACCCACCACCAAACTGCTCATGCTGAATGATGTTACAGGCAGCATAATGTTCTCCATGGCTTCTCCAGACACTTTCACTTCTGTCACGTGCTCAGGGTGAACCTGCTCTCATCTGTAAAAAGCACAGGGCACCAGTGGTGCATCTGCCAATTCTGGTATTCTATGGCAAATGCCAATCGAGCTGCATGCTGCTGGGCAGTGAGCTCAGGGCTCATTAGAGGACATGGGGCCCTTGGGTCACCCTCATGAAGTCTTTCTGGTTGTTTGGTCAGAGACATTCACACCAGTGGCCTGCTGGAGGTCATTTTGTAGGGCTCTGGCAGTGCTCATCCTGTTCCTCCTTGCCCAAAGGAACAGATACTGGTCCTGCTGATGGGTTATGGACCTTCTATGGCCCTCTCCAGCTCTCCTAGAGTAACTGCTTGTCTCCTAGAATCTCCTCCATGCCCTTGAGACTGTGCTGGGAGACACAGCAAACCTTCTGGCAATGACACGTATTGATGTGCCATCCTGGAGAAGTTGGACTACCTGTGCAACCTCTGTAGGGTCCAGGTATCGCCTCACGCTACCAGTAGTGACACTGACTGTAGCCAAATGCAAAACTAGTGAAGAAACAGTCAGAAAAGATGAGGAGGGAAAAATGTCAGTGGCCTCCACCTGTTAAACCATTCCTGTTTTGGGGGTCATCTCATTGTTGCCCCTCTAGTGCATCTAATTTCATTAACACCACAGCAGCTGAAACTGATTAAACAACCCCCTCTGCTACTTAACTGACCAGATTAATATCCCATAAGTTTCATTGACTTTATGCTATACTCTGATTAAAAAGTGTTCCTTTAATTCTTTTGAGCAGTGTATATATATATATATATATATAATAAAAAAGTCAGGTTTTCCAATACACAATTGTTGGTGGGCATACATAATAAACAAATGTGTAAATATTGTTATTGGTTTAGTTTTTTAGTGTATCCTATACACCATTTTAAACTACAAGATCAGAAAGTGCATTACTGAAAAATGTTTCGCTTAAAAACACATGATAATTCACATATATCACAATGTAAAAAAATTCAACTTTGGCTTGATGTGAAAAAAATAACATTTATGCTTTATGTTTTCTTTCATATGCCAATTAAGCATTAGTTAACATAAGAGGCTAGACAATCAAAAGGAAACCATTCAGTCCATCAGGCATCTCTGGTTAACCGAGTTGTCCCAAATGATGATTGCTTTTAAAAGATTCTGCAATTTTAGCTTCAACTACATAACATGGTATTTTGTTGTAAAGGCACTTCCCCTTAAATTCCACCAATATCATGAGTATGTGATTGAATTTTTAACTGACCAAATGCTGCTGGATCAATCTTCTTGAGGCAGTTGACAATTATAAATACCGGGATCAGGTCTCCATACCCACTTCTTTACTCAAGACTATGGGCTCATCCTCAGAGTAGAGCACACCCTGTAATCTTACTCTCCTTCTCTGCACTGCTTCTTGTCCTATTGTGTCTTCATTGCAGTATCATGATGATAATAATATGTTTATACGGAGTTTTTCCCCATGCTCAAAAATGACCAGAACTGCACACAATACTCCAAACGTTGCCTCACTGAGCATAACAGCCCATGGATTTATATTGAGCATTTTTTATTATTAGAATGTTATATTTGTGCTTTTAGTTGCTTCAATACATTGCCTAGGCAATGAGAATTATCAATTCCAGGCTTTGCATCCTTTTTTAAAAAAGTTGTTTCCTATAAGCCAGAGTCACTCATTTATTTATAATTAGTGTTCCTTCTGCCTGTGTGTCACATTTGCACTTATCTACATTAAGATGTATTTCCAAAAGTTTGCCCAATTTCTGAGAATTGTATATCTTTCTGAATTGTTTAAACTGCCTCCTCATTGGTTATTAATCTTCCACATTTGGTTTATTCTGAAAATTCCAAGTTTAACTAATTCAGAGTCTGTGTCATTACTATATTAACTGGTAACTTTTGCTTGTCCCAGTAAGTCTCAAAACAAGTGTGCATGAGTGTACCCTAGAATTCAGTGGCATCCACTCAAGTCTTGCACCTAGTATTTACTCAAGAGCAGATGTTAAAGACTTACAACCAAACAGTAAAATATATGTGGGGATACAATATTTTCTCCCATCATAAAAGTATTGCATTTCAATTGTTTAACATTTGAAGAGTTACAGAAAATGAACAGCTCATGTGCAATTTTGCTTTCAAAGGTCAACTTTAATATTTAATGAGAGCATGAGGGCACAATATACAGTACACCAAGATCATATTACTGTTAATAGATTTCATCTTTCTCAAAAAAATGGCAGACATCTTATCTATCTAAACTTGCCCATAGGAAACAATGGAATTATTAGCTTGCAGTAGTTCCAGTGTGGGCGGCACTGTGGCGCAGTGGGTAGCGCTGCTGCCTTGCAGTTAGAAGACCCGGGTTCGCTTCCCGGGTTCGCTTCCCGGGTCCTCCCTGCGTGGAGTTTGCATGTTCTCCCCGTGTCTGCGTGGGTTTCCTCCAGGTACTCCGGTTTCCTCCCACAGACCAAAGACATACAGGTTAGGTCGATTAACGATTATAAATTGTGCGTTTGGTGTGTGTGTGCCCTGCGGTGGGCTAGTACCCTGCCCAGGGTTTGTTTCCTACCGTGTGTTGGCTGGAATTGGCTCCAGCAGACCCCCGTGACCCTGTAGTTAGTATATAGCGGGTTGGATAATGGATGGATAGTTTGTGTTGGGCGAGATATTCTTTATAAATAAAAAAAAAAACACATTACAGTAAATAGGTTAAAACAAGAACACAACACTTTCTACAAATTCTACTAACCATTAAACAAACAACACAGCCAGAAATACTGCAGTATAAAGTAAAGTCTGAACAACAATGGTAAACGCTCACAAAGAAAGAAATTACAAAAGAATGAATGTCTGTAGAATTAAGTCAGCACATGTGAGTTGTTGTGCGAGTTGTAGGCTATGTAAATATCCTGATCAGGTGAAAACATTTTTTTTCCTCTCCCAATGACTTTTGTTAATCATTGAAAAAAATGCCTATATTTTTAAAACTGAAGGAAATACTATTTAAAAATATTATTCCTAGTTTTGCCCTATGCCATAACATTATGCATCTAAAAGTTTATATATTTATCTATAGAAGGAAGCAATACACAGTCCACAACAACATTTTATTTTGTTTGATTTTTTTTAATTGTTTATGCATAAAATCCATGTCAGTTGGTCACCGCCTTCAAATGGCTAAAAATGTATATATCATTCATTTTTGTGCTTACAGGACATATTAATTTGAATCCTAGTATTAAAAGAAAAAAAATCCTGCATTTTCCCCCCCATTTTTGACTAATTGATACTTTTTTCACAATTTGAACAAATGGCAGCCAACACTTTAAACAGCTACTTCAGAGGGGGCTTAACCAATTCTGTATAAGTTATGCATGTGACTTTTTACTCTAAAGCATTTTATAAAATCTAGCTTAATACAGTTTCAGGAAAATGTTTTTTCTTTTTTTTTTTTTTAAATTCTGCTCACTGTCACAATGCTACAATTTTATTTGTTTAATATGAAATATAAAAGTTAACATTGTCTGCTCTCTTCTTAAAATTAAGAGCAAGACTCCGGTGTCATGTTTACCTTCCTCATTCTTGCTGGCTCATTGTCTCCAGTCATCTCCCTTCTCTATCCTATGTCTAAGGAGACAGATGTATATATCCTAGCAAAACCTTCACTTGTTCCATTCCAAAATGTAATTATGTTCTACTTCAGGAAGGTAAGAGATTTTGAGAAGTACCTTTTGAAAAGTAATGCCAGATTGAGGAAGAAAGCAAATACTACATATCACAATGTCTTCTTCTTTCAGCTGCTCCCATTAGGGGTTGCCACGGCTGGTCATCTTTTTCCATATCTACTTGTCTTCTGCATCTTGCTCTGTTACACCCACCACCTGCATTTTCTCTCTCACCACATCCATGCCTTGTCACACCCAATGCAAATCTTAGCATCTTTAACTCTGCCACCTCCAGTTTTGTCTTTTGCTTTCTGGTCAGTGCCACAGTCTCCAACCCATGTAACATACAGTAGCTGGTCTCACTACTGTCCTGTAGACCTTCCCTTTCACTCTTGTTAACACCCATCTGTCACAAATTACTTTTGACACACTTCTCAAACCATTCCACCCTGCCTGCACCCTCTTTTTACTTTTTTTCCACAATCCCCGTTACTCTGTAGTGTTGATCCCAAGTATTTAAACTTCTCCACATTCACCAACAATACTCCCTGCATCCTCACCATTCCACTGACCTCCCTCTTATTTATACACATGTATTCTGTCTTGATCCTACTGACCTTCAATCCTTTCCTCTCTAGAACATATCTCCACCACTCCAGGGTCTCCTCAACTTGATCCCTACTCTCGCTACAGATCACAATTTCATCGGCAGACATAGTCCACAGGGACTCCTGTCTAATCTCGTCTGTCAACCTGTCCATTGACACTGTAAATATGAAAGGGCTCAGAGCCGATCCTTGATGTAATCCCACCTCCACCTTGAATGCATCCATAACTCCTACTGCAGTCCTCACCAATGTAACTTTTCCTTCGTACATATCCTGTGCAACTCATACATACTACATCATAATGTCTAAAACAAGAAAATGTACGCACAATCTTAACATTCCAGTGTGTTTTGAGACATACTTAAAGTGGCTTTAAAGCTGGAGCATTTCTAATTTGTCTAGTTAAAAAGTCACTTATTGTTTACTAAATATACTGAAAAACAAGAGTGATTATAGAATGTAAATACACTTGTAAGTTCTAAAATGTTATTAATAAAATCTTACAATATTCTGCAGTTAAAAATGGGAGTTAAAATAGGCTTGTGGTAGTTGAAATAGATCTCCTAGACAGCAGATTCCAGCTCAAGGGATGTAAAAATTGTATTAACTCATGTATTCTTATTAGGTTACAAAGGTTTTAAAGCTAACTGCAGTTCATACATCCTGAACTAAAAATTTTTGAAAGTACCACCCTATGCAGAGATAAAAATCCATGTATTAGTCTCATACTAAAACATGATACGCAACAAGCCACTGTAGCACTTTGCCAATAACAGTGTCAGAGCAATATATGTCATTATAATGTGCAGTTGATACAGTACCGAGGTTTTTAATAATGCAATGCATAAAGAGCCACTGATCCTGGTTTAGGGAGCTTTTTTACTATCCATCCATCCATTATCCAACCCGCTATATTCTAACTACAGGGTCATGGGAGTCTGCTAGAGCCAATCCCAGCCAACACTGAGCGCAAGGCAAGAAACAAACCCTGGGGAGGGCGCCAGCCCACCGCAGGGCACACACACACACACACACCCCAAGCACACACTAGGGACAATTTGGAACCACCAATGCACCTAACCTGCATCCCTTTGGACTGTGGGAGGAAACCAGAGTACCTGGAGAAAACCCACGCAGACACAGGAAGAACATGCAAACTCCACGCAGGAAGGACCCGGGTCTCCTAACTGCGAAGTGGCAGCGTTACCAACTGTGCCACCCACTTGTTTACTATTCCGATAATTTTTAGTTAAAATATACCAGGTACAATTTTAAGCAAGTGAAGCAAGCTGGAGAGACAGACGTATACACAAGTCACTGCTGCTGCATCTGCTGGTAGTATTAAGAACAAGGTATGCATCTCTTTGTTGCAGTTTCCATAATTTGTATTTGGGATCTGCTTTGCCACCAGAAGTGGCTACTGGACAAGAGAGAGAGGAAAATGCACAAAACATATAAAATTGAAATAAATTTACTCAAGATTAATTATGGATTAATTTACCACATCAAATTTATGTTGCACAGAATTTTTCACAGTTTTATGTTAGGGAAGTTTAAAAATCCTCCTGTGTTTTCCAGTGGAAATTTCAAAAATCTGTACAGAATGCTCATTTGAGATATATTCTTTAGTAACAAGTGTGACAAAATATCAACAAAAACAATTTACTGGGAGTCAAGTTGTTTCATGCACACATACATGATGACAGTGACAATAAGTGCTTTTTATACTATGCAAAATACACCTAATAAAAACAGTATAAACAAATTGATCATCCCCATCCATCAGAAGAAACCAGAAGTCCATCCATCCATTATCCAACCCGCTATATCCTAACTACAGGGTCACGGCGGTCTGCTGGAGCCAATCCCAGCCAACACAAGATGCAAGGCAGGAAACAAATCCTGGGCAGGGCGCAAGCCCACCGCAGGGCACGCACACACACACACACACTAGGGACAATTTAGAATTGTCAATGCACCTAACCTGCATGTCTTTGGACTGTGGGAGGAAACCGGAGTAGTACCAAGAGGAAACCCATGAAGACACCGGGAGGAACTCCGAAACCAGAAGTGATATGTGAAAATTACCAAAGCATTTTTTGCACCTTTTATTTTGTGTTCATCGTTGACCTTGTTCATCATATATTTTTTCTGGAAATTCGCCATGCAACTGCTTTAGGTGACTCTTCTTCCCCCAAACATCTCATGATGCTTTGTGAGGCTAACATGACATCACAAAGCTGTAGCAGCCATGCGCAGCATTTTCACACAAGTCTAATGTAAGATCATTGCCAGCACCACGCAGGAAGCATATCGTATATCATTGAGGAGTTTTATTTAATACGTAATACGTGCTCTGATTGGGTAGCTTCTCAGCCATCTGCCAATAGCTTCCCTTGTACGAAATCAACTGGGCAAACAAACTGAGGAGGCATGTACCATAAATTAAAAGACCCATTGTCCTCAGAAATCCGCGAACCAGCGAAAAATCCATGGTATATATTTAGATATGCTTACATTTAAAATCCGCGATGGAGTGAAGCCGCGAACGTCGAAGCACGATATAGCGAGGGATCACTATATTTATAAGGTGTTATAAATAAGAAAGTGCAAAGAACCTGCACATATACATTAAAAAAAAAATTAATGGAACAAGCCAGTCCCACACCGTCTCTTCCGGGCATGGCTAATGGTTTTTCTCAAGACTGGCACTCTCTCAGTGCAATGATCTATATTTTATTTACTTACTGCTTGTTTATGGCCATTTCTTGTATGTTTCGTCTGTATCATTTTGTTGTTTGAGGCATGGTAGCTCAGTAATTAGCTCTGCTACCACAAGGTCCAGAATTGTTGGCAAACTTTTACCCAGTCAACAGGGACACTTAAGACTATTGCACCATTATAATCCACCAGTTCGGTTCCTCCTTCCCATTGAATTCAATGCATTTTGCAAACATACGGTATCTGTGATTTTGTGGAACTCAAAGCAAAACAAATTCAGCAGGGTTCACTCATTACTAGTGGTACGTAAATTATAAAAAAAAATGTCTTGGAGACAGGAGTATTTAGTGATTTTAATTCTGTGCACTATAGTAAAACTAGGCGTTATTACTGCATGATTATTTAAAACAATATACACAGTAAATGCGGCATTAAAGAAAGTAGCCATTCAAGAATGACAATACCAGAAACACAATGTTATGAAACAAATCTATTGTGTATATTAAAAGTGAGCAAAATATTTTCTAGAAAGTATTTTTTTTTTTTAATACAGCTACTTTAATACATTGTTATGTTTCTACTTCTATGTCAGCAATTAATGTTTACAATAAATGCTTTAAAAAGTACAGAAAAACTACATTATTTTGGAAATACATTACAAAATGTATTAGATGCAAATACAGATCTTTGTTTTCTAGTGCATAGCAACATTTGCACTTTATTAACTAGCCCTGGGTAAAAATATTAATTTTCCAATTAACAGCAATTTTTTGTTTAAACGATTTTACATAGATTCTTAATTTAAAAAGTCTCAAGATCAATCTCATGAATCTCTATCCTGCTCAATTACAATGCAGATTTTCGCTTACCTTCATTTATGGTGTCCAATCCAGTAGATGGCATTAATGCACCTGATAAGACTTCTTACCGAAAAAGCACTTTACTACTTCGTATAAAATGGTGTTTCCTCTTTAACTGAAATTTGTGGCTTGGACATTTAAATCAGATGTGTGAACTTACTACAGATTCAAATGGTATGTTGGTAAAGAACAAATGGATAAAAGCAAAACCATATGTAAGCTGTGCAACTCAGATGTTAATTACTGTTGTAATGCAACAAATTTGGGAAATGATTTATCACGACGTCACCGATAAAAGTAATCTCAGTCGACATTCAAATGAGTATAACCTTAACAATTTACACTGGAGACGATAGGTAGCTCAAAACTTCCTTTCAGTTTGCCTTGTGCCCAAAAAAATAACAGAAGCTATAGCAGTTTTTATCTGAAAAGATAAGAGACCCCAAAAATAAAAGTCCCTACAAGGCACCTCGCCCGGCAAAGCAAGTGGGCAATGGCTGGAATTTTCAGAGCAGCCTGTGATACAAAAGTGAGAGCGTGCTCAAGGCAGCGGACTTGAAGTAGCTCCACAATAGCGGCATTATCAGTCAAGATGGACAGTTCTTTTTCTTTTATGTTCTATTCATTCAATGCTACTGTCAAAAAGCATCCGCTCTAGATACTCATTTTAAAATGCTTTCTTTTTGTCTGAGGACTGTCAGGACACATTTTCGAGACTCAAATAAGTAAACTGAAGATATGTGTAACTTGTAGAATTATAGAAAGACACGAGTCTTGCCAGTGTGTCTTTAACTTCGACTAATTCAAGATTATTTTAAAGGTCCAATAGGGGAATAAATTTGACCAACAGTTTAGTGGAAGGGTGTCTACATGGAGATTCACAACACACAAATAGGTTATTGAATAAGAATTATTATTTAAGGAGCAATTTTTGATTTTATACTATTATTCGCAAGATGATACAGAGGTTTTACAAAGTAAATGCCATTGCATTGTATTAAAACAAGAAGCCCCACCCTTAACATGTATGGACTTTGATGTGGTGATACATATGTTAATTAAAATTATTGTTAATTTTGAATGAAAAAAAGTTTGTGAAAAAGTTTGAGAGCAATGATATTTTTTTTCCACATCTTCCAAATAATGATGTTAACTATTCATTACATCTTAAATGGCATTACATGCTTATGCATATGTTATGAAGTCACTATGTGGGCACCCATCAAATAAAGTGTTACTGAAATCTGTAACATGATATTAATGTTCTCTGTGAATGGTTAAATAATTTCTAAAAAAGCCACCACTCCAAATATACAGTGCATCTGGAAAGTATGCACAGCACCTCACTTTTTCCACATTTTGTTATGTTACAGCCTTTTTCCAAAATGGATTAAATTCATTTTTTTCCTCAGAATTCTACACACAACACCACATAATGACAACGTGAAAAAAGTTTACGTGAGATTTTTGCAAATTTATTAAACAAAACTGAGAAATCACATGTACATAAGTATTCACAGCCTTGGCTCAATACTTTGTTGATGCACCTTTGGCAGCAATTACAGCCTCAAGTCTTTTTGAATATGATGCCACAAGCTTGGCACACCTATCCTTGGCCAGTTTCACCCATTCCTCTTTGCAGCACCTCTCAAGCTCCATCAGGTTGGATAGGAAGCTTGGGTGCACAGCCATTAAGATCTCTCCAGAGATGTTCAATCGGATTCAAGTCTGGGCTCTGGCTGGGCCACTCAAGGACATTCACAGAGTTGTCCTGAAGCCACTCCTTTGATATCTTGGCTGTGTGCTTAGGGTCGTTTTCCTGCTGAAAGATGAAGCGTCGCCCCAGTCTGAGGTCAACAGCGCTCTGGAGCAGGTTTTAATCCAGGATGTCTCTGTACATTGCTGCAGTCATCTTTCCCTTCATCCTGACTAGTCTCCCAGTTCCTGCCGCTGAAAAATATCCGCACAGCATGATGCTGCCACCACCATGCTTCACTGTAGGGATGGTATTGGCCTGGTGATTAGCGGTGCCTGGTCTCCTCCAGAGTTCAATCTTTGTGATTGCTTAGTTTTTTTTTTATTTTAAATAAATTTGCAAAAACCTCAAATAAACTTTGACATTGTCATTATGGGGTGTTGTGTGTAGAATTCTGAGGAAAAAAATGAATTTAATCAATTTTGGAATAAGGCTATAACATAACAAAATGTTGAAAAAGTGATGCGCTGTGAATACTTTCCGGATGCACTGTATCAGTCAAGATAAAATCAGTATCGAATCGAGACATAGTGAATCAGAACCGAATCAAATAGGGAAATCAGTGCTGATACCCAGCCCTATAATTAACAGTACTATATTTCATATTCTTGAGGTTTATGTTCCCTTAAATACAAAACTCCTAAATCAAACTTGCTTTTAGGTTTATGTAGGCAAATTTTACAATTTACAAAAATGAAATGTCCATATAAAATAGATCACATAAGCTAGTTATTTACTGGTTTAAATACCTACCAATCCAATAAATTGATTTTAAATGTGGATAGTGACAAAGAGACCATCCTGCAATGTAACAACCAATCCTGGACAGGAGCCAATGCACTGCAGAGGACACTTGCAAATACACCCACACTCTCACTCATACATACCAAGCCAATTGTAACTTACTCATCTACATAACATGAACATTTTTAGGAAGATGAAGGAAAACTGAAGTATCTGGAGAAACAAAAACATGGATACAGGGAGAATGTGCAAACTCCTTTTCAAAATCCAACTTATTTGTTGTTACCCAAACCTGTTTCCTAGAACTACCATTTAATTCCTCCGTATTTAAATTTTTTGAAAAATTTTGATAAATTACCAATTAACTTTAAAATATCCATTAAAAAGGTACTGTATTAAGTTTCATAAAATGTCAAGTTTAAAACAACAACAACAAAACCGCTGAGTTGATACAGTTTCAGAGTATTTTAGTAGTTTAGAATATTTTTGTTAAACATGCTTCAGTCATCAGCTGTCCCTAGACATTGACATACTCAGCATCACAGGAGGAGCAAAATAAAATCAAAAATGGTATAAATTGTATATTCCAAGAGTGTCACATGGCAAAAATACAAAAACAAAGTCAAATGCAAGGATTTATATGACATAACATAACTGACAGCTTAGGGAAAAAATATGATTAACCAAAATGTTCAGAACAAAAATTGTTACAATGTTGCTCACAGTAGGCATGCCATATATCACATATCTGTTCTGTACACTTTTAGCCAGTGATCAAATTAACTAAGGATGAATGACAATGAATACAACCTCCATAGAAGACCTAGACTTTTGGCAGTGTTGCACAGACTAGTACACTATTGTGCCAACTGTAATGTCTAAAGCAGGCTGAATGTATTGCTAACCAAAAAAGTCTATTGGATTTTCAATGAACACTCAAAACATCAATTTAATAAAAGTTTCATTAAGACAGACTCAACAAGTTAAGAATACTGTAACACACACTCTACATACACAGTCTAATGGCCGAGATGGCAATTGACTTTCACAACCTATACATGAAATACACTTTGCAACCACCTGGCATTTTGGTTTTTACAGTAGGGACTGGAACATTACTGAATGTTCCAGAGACATGATTTCAATGTTAACGGTACGGAGTCTGCATGTTTTTGTTATTGTTAGTTTTCTGTACTATTCTAATTTCCTGTTGTTACGGTACATGATTTAGGCGAGTCCCAAACAGGGCAAGTTGCTACCATGCACTCGACCAGATATACAGCATGGTTAAAACAATTCAAAAGGATAGAGAAGCTAAACATAAAAAACATCACATAATTATTTTGGCAAATCTGCTTTTAAGTAATAAATCCACTAAAAAGCTTTTCACCCGCCACTTCGAAAAGTTCCTTAAAAGATATTTCTTTTGGAAAAGTATTTTCTTACCTAATATAACCTATGATCTTTTTCTGAAATTATTGGGTTTCTAGTCAAACTTTGGTTCAGTCAACTTCAGCAACTTTGAATGTGCAAACATCAACCATGAAAAAGTACAGTACTTTCATGGCCATAATAAGATAAAATAAGGTATCATTGACATTTACTTCTCCAGCATACAACTAACAAGATAAAATAAGGTATCATTGACATTTACTTCTCCAGCATACAAATTCCAAGACCAGTTGAGAATAAGGTCTGCATAACTTTTCTTTCATACTTATTTATGAACAATTACCACATAAAGCATTGGACACGTTAGCCACAAAATGTAGCTGACTGGGTAAATACTGTTCTCTCACAACCTGTCAAGAATGCCTTAAATATGTTTGTTATATTATCTAAAACTGCTTTTTATTAGAAGTGGTATAAGGGATGTGTCATTACCAATGTAGCCTTCCTTGGTGTAGATAGCTGTCACATCAGCAACCAAGTCCATGTATCATTGGTAAAACTGACCACTTATTGTAATCAAAACAGCTTAAGTGTAGGAGTGACAAACGCCTGGGTACTCTGTACATAAAGCAGCAATAAAAATCAGGTTAAATGTACAAACAGTCCTTAAAAAATTGTACATTGACAGATATGAATTTTTAAAAGAAGCAAATACTATGCTAAGATTAAAAGACAAAGGCTAAAAAGAAAACCTTTAGCTAGCTACCTTATGCCTCCTCCTGGAGTGGAACTACTTATTCATTACCTAAAGGAATTTACTGCTTGACACATATCTAAATATCCAGCTCACAATTTAAATTTAAGTATGAGACACACTCACTTTGTATGAATACAGAATCTCATTTATGCACCACCAATGTAAATTAATTGAAGACCACAGCGAGACTACAGTACTAATGTATTATGTTAAAAGTCACTTATCTTTTACCAGACACAGTAGGCCCGAGTGTATATGCAACTACTGTTGAAGTAACAGCCAAATCAATATTTTCCTCATAAGTAACCGCTCTTAAAATGGGCAGTGATGAAGGACATCAGATTTCCACTAAATAAACTGCATTTTTAAATAATTCACAAATTGAAGGATTCTTAATTTTCCAGTTGTGGATCATGGGCAGGCATATTTTGAAGAACACTAACTAATTAACCAAACTAAACTAATTTTTAACTAATTAATTAATTGTATGGTGCTTTTTCCCCCAGTTTTGGGTCATGGACAGGCATGCTTTAATGAGCACTAATTAATAGTAAAAATAACAACAATAATAATTAAGAACCAGGGCCATTTGTGGCACCACCACTTTGGATACTAGAAGAGAAACAGTACAGACACAGAAAAGAGTGCAAACATATCTCTGCTTGTACAGTGTTCTTCCATCCATCCATTATCCAACCCACTATATCTTAACACAGGGGTCTGCTGGAGCCAATCCCAGCCAACACAGGGCGCAAAGCAGGAACAAATCCCGGGCAGGGCGCCAGCCCACCGCAGGGTACACACACACACACCAAGCACACACAGGGGACAATTTAGGATCACCAATGCACCTAACCTGCATGTCTTCAGACTGTGGGAGGAAACCACAGTGTTTTTCTCCATGTGCATATCTGATTAACCCACAGAATGACAAACTGAAGCTTAATTAAAAATTAAGAAAAAAATAATATAAACGAATTACTACTACTGACATTATTGATTTTTAGAATGTTGTGCAATAAAGCAAAATCATTTTAAATAAATCCCTTAATGTTTCACGAAATGGCAGTATTCTTTTTCCTAAGCTTGGGCAGTTTATTTGTAGAAGGTTTCCAATAGAAGTATTCTAGTTTCAACAGCAATCTTGCCTGTCATGTCTTAAAGCTTTCAAATATTTTAATCTTTAACATATAACACGAGAATCTTTCAGTGGGCACCTGACTTTCATCAGTATCCAATTTTGTGAACCGACCTGAAGGACTGGAATGCTGTATACTTGATTTTGCAATGTGTGTTAACAGTGAACGTTCCGAATAACATCTTATGGCATCCGTCCATCTTCAAACCTGTTTCGTCTAAAAGAGGTCGCTGAAAATATTCCGTTCAGAGCAGAAACCAATCCCAGAAGGGATGACAATGCATTGCAGAACACCCACCGAATCATAATAGTGCAATTTTGGGTAGTAACTTTACCTGACAAGCAATTAAAAGACGTATACAAGCCTCAAACATTGCCCGACTGGGACTCGAACCCATGTCCAGAAGGCAGTCATGCTGCAGCACTAAACAGCTGTAAACCAAACCCGTTCCCCCTCTTCAAGGAATGTACCTTTAGACGAAGCGTAAAATCAGTTGTGAAGATTTTAAAACAGATTAAAATATAATTCACCAGCATTACATACGTAAAAGTTAAAGCCTGTGCGAGGGGTGGCCCCTAGATCTCCGTGAAAATGAGCAGTTTTGGGGGGTGGATGGATTTAAACTTCACTTCTTATGCAAGCCAAGAGAGGGAAACAGAAGAAAAAAAAGAGTGTACTATGTATAAAACGCGTGGAAGAAATAAGACACAATGCGAGATGACTATTAATAAACCAACATTTTCTAGTTTTCCAAAAGTAAAGTTATTTTTCATACAGTCCAGAGTAGAACTATTAAAATGCATTAACAGCTTTTATTTTAGAAACCTATGCGTACAGTTACGACTTCGGGTTGCCAGCAATAACCAGAATACGCGAATCCGAAAAGCGCTTACGTTTGCTTCGTGTAATTAACCAAGGTATCCTATTTTGCCATATTTTATTTTTACAGCGACATTACCATTAAAATATTATAAAAGCAAACAGCAGTACATATTTCAAAAGAGAACGCGCTGCTTATTCATGATAAAATTATAAAAAATAAAAGTAGCGAGCGATCAGTAAGTGCAATATCAATCACAATGTGTACGTAATGTAACCTTAAACAGATCAGATCCATTCCAAGGCACTTTACGAAGCACTCAAGAAAGCAAATCAAATCAGTAACAAAGTCCAAAGCAAAATAATTTTCTATGAAGTTCCACTACATCCCTGGATGTCTGGAATACACTGTCTCCGATTATCATCTATAAGGGTGCAATTCCTGCCCACAACCTAAAACAATTCGGAGCCACGCCAGGCTTTAAAAGGAAAACGTGTGAGCAGCGTACGCGTGGTAATATTCTACAGCGCCTTATTTTTTTCGTCACGTTCAAAATTGTAAACTTGATATTTACATTTTTAACATTGACATTTTCAAGCATACTTCACACTAACGTTATGAAAATCTGCATGTCACCTCCTTAAAATTAAGCAGCAATTAGTCACGAGAAACCGGACACAAAATCTGCAGTTCACTCACCTGTCTGTTTTTTTTCGTTTTGTTTTTTTTTCTTAGTATGTACTGCCTTCTGGAAATAGTTATTTTTATAAACACTCCAACTGTGGCAAAATGTTTAAGAAGAACAACTACCAAGGCGAGCTGAGCGACATTAAAAATAAGTCGCAAATAACAATGCCTTAGCGCGTTTATAAAAACATCAAAACGGTAAGAACATATGGTTATCGCCTGAGAACTGTTTGCAAACTTTCACTTCGCCAACTCCAACCTTGTCGCTGTCCTCCTACTAACAATGTAACCAGTCTTTCCTGTTCCTGCTCAATGAGACCTCACGCCACGCATGCCGGCCTGCTGAGACAGCTGACCGGCAGCCAATGGAAATAGAATGATGGGAGGGGAAACTCCAGTTTGACCAATCGCTATCTAGGGCGAGAGAAAGGCCTGCCTATGATTTACTTATAAGGGAGAAGAGACTTCACAAAACACGTTGCCGGTTTTGTCCTGAGGTCCTCGGTTAATCTTAGGGGATTAACCATTTTTGCGCCAGATAATGCATACTATGGCAATCTCATTGAAACACGTGTTCATAGCAATTTAATTCATTTTAATTAAGTTTCACAAAATTCCACTATGTACATAATAGTAGCCAGTATTCCTTAAAATAGTTATGTGTTTACTGATTACTTGGGCTATTTTGGTTTACAACGACACTCGAAATTTTGCGTTATCCCATTCTCAAACTCACTTACTCCAATTCAGCATTTGGCCAAGCAAAGGATAGGACACCTTATGTACGGGATGCACGGCCATCGCAAACACCACGTACGTAAACAAGCAATCTTGCACTCACACAGGAGCAAATATTGATTAACTTAATCTGTATATTTTTTTGGGAATATGGGATGCAAATTCTGAGTATCATGAAGAAAGTCTATGAAGAACGTGCACAATTCATACGGACAATAGCCAGGCACAGGATGCGAACCTAGTATGATGGATCAGTAAGTCTTCAGCATCACATACTGCTCCACCGTATTTACCCATTAGAAAATCTAACTCTAACTAATTTTGTATTTACCCAAATTCCATATCCATAACGTTACTGTTTGTATAATTATATCCCGAGGAATTATTGAGAAGTCTGGGCCACTAGCCAGCTTCATAGCTCAAGGTGACTAGATTTGAAATTTGATTCAGTCCTGGTCTTTATCTGCGTGGATTTTTTTTTATTTCCTGCAAACTATCGTTTATTATGGTTTACCTTCCTCAAGTCAGGTCAGTATTAAATTGACTTGGAGTGAAGACCTGGCGTCCAGGGTGAGTCCCTAAAGGGGCTGCTCCAGATCTGTCTGAACATCTGCATCTCTGAACTGGAGTGAGCAAAATAAAAAAATGGATGAATTGATGATTTATGGGTGAAAAGTATGGTGAGCAGTGAGCATCATTTTCTCCTTAGAGTATTTGAAACCTATATGTCTCCAGAACAGCGCAGACTTGTGTTTGTATTTTGTTCTGGTCGATTTTCTGCATGAACACTGGGTGATGTGTAACAAGAAAGGTACCTAATGAGTGTTAGTGTGGAAATATGTGCCATTTTAATTGATTTTATTTCGTTGTATTTTGTGTATTGTAATCATTGAGCTCTTTCTTTCCTACACTCTTAAAAATACTGGTTCCTTAATGGTACTTTACTAGGCTGTGTGGTTCCTTGTAGACCCATTGCTTGACAAAAAGCCATATCATTCTGTGAAAGGCTATTTATATATGGAATTGATTCTTTGGACTTTGAAAAGGTACTTAATATGCAGACAAAGCAGAAATCTTTAATGTGTAGTAGGCTACAAAAAAGCATACTAACATACCAAAAAAACCTGTGCTTAGTCTGTGTTATTGTATGCAGCAAGAGTACTTTTAAAATCACAAACCCTCTGTTATTTCACAAATCTGTTATCATCTATTCATGGCTATTTATGGAACCTGTTAAAGGTCTAAGTAAATAATGGTTCTTTCTGGAACCTTCATGTGGATGGATCTTTTGGCAACCAAAATAGCTGCTCTATGGCATCACTCTGAAGAACCACTTTAGCACCTTTATTTTTAAGAGTTAAGTACTGTGTGTTTAAACATGTGATTATGTAGAGTTTATGAATATGATTTAATAATATAATACTGAATTATATTGGTAAATGTGTTTAATTGTTTGTACCCTTTACTCATTGAACAGAGCTATACAAAATAATCTAAAATTAAAAATTGAACAGACAGGCTCAATTTGCTGCAATTCTGTAATGAAAAAAAAGTGTGGTTAAATAAATGTATGGATGTAATGCTTGTTCTTACAAACTCCCCTAGACTGACATTTACCCAATTATGCTGACCTCATTTGTAATTTGTTTTGGATAAAGGTATCTGCTAAGCAAATAAATGTAAAATGTAAATATACTGTATGTAGACATGGAAATACAGGAATGGGAGATGCTCTTCCCAGAGACTTGGGGAGGCACTCATAATTGACAGAAATTAATTAAAGTTTAAATAGGAGAGTTCTGCATTTCGTTCTCCCTGTGTTGCCTGCTTTCAAGGGTTCTTACATAAAAAATGGTCCAAGTCAGTCATCTTCAATATTTAAGCCATCTTACTCTGTCTAAATGCTGTTTAGAGGTATATTATAATGTAAATGCACACATACAGTAATTTAACATTATTCATTTTTTAATGTTTTTTACATTATCATGCCTAATATTAAATTCTTTTTGGAAATTAAACTTTTTTTTTTTGCTGATTTCCCCAGCAAACATAGTTTTGAGAAAACAGTTAATGAACTTTAAAAAAGTAATTGAGAATTAAAAGAAGTTTTTTGTTATACAAATCCACACATGCTGATTTAATATTATACTTTGTGACAGTCCCTAGAGCAGCAAAAACAGCCATGAGTCACTTTTGGGTAAGCATTTTACTAGCTTGGCACTATGGAATGGTGTACAGTAGTTTCTGCCCATTCATCTTGCTGAAATAGCTAAAGCTCTTTCAATTTTTCCAGCAGACATTTCTGAGTTGCATCCTCTATTGGATCCGAGTCTGGGCCGCTCAAAAATATAATAATAAACCAAGTGATTATTGACAACACTGAATTTCTTTCTGTCATCTACTTTTTCTGTACCTTTGGAATTTTTCATCCTTGAGTTTTTTAAGCAGTTTTTGTCTTTGAGTTGCTTGACCTTAGCTTCAGCTTCACTTTGTGCAGACAGAAACCGGGCACATTCTTCTTCTATCAGTATCTGAATTAACTGAATTATAGTGAAGTCTGAAGACTAAATCTAAAGTAGTTTGACTTTGCTGTGACAAAGTATGGGAAAGTTTACACATTTTAAGGTTATTTTCACATTTTATTTTTTAAATATTTCAATAATTGTTCTTTAGTAAATAAAGGGTAAGATATCAAAACTACTACTTTAATTAATTTTTATGTCAAATTGTACGAGGATGTGAACGCTTTCACAATGCAAGATGATAGATAGACAGATAGATAGATAGATAGAGTCCTTTACTGTTATTCAAAATACTTATAAAATCTAAAGTATGTATTTTTTATTTAAAAAACATACATTTTTCATTTTTTACAATATAATAAGTAACTACAGAATAAAAAAGTTTAATAGACATGAAACACAACCCTCCAGAAAGTTGTGTAACTCTCTGACTTTCAAAGAAATATGATATGTTTGTTTCCTGAAGTTTTTTTTTAATATTCAAATAAAAACAATGTAAGTAAACTTATATAAATAAAACAAAGTTCTTGTATGATTCACTAACAATCTGCATCAGTGAATTAAAAACAGAAAGGTGAACACAGAAAATGAAAAATAAAGGACAAGGCAGGATGTTTTTTAGAATTTCCTTTTTAACTAGGAAAAGAAGAACTAATGTTTCTGTCGTAAGCCTTCCTGTTTTAGTATTTCATAATTCACTTTACAAGTGAAATGGCAAATATGTTTTCTTTTAATAAGTATATATATGGTGTAAATACATTTCTATCTAAAGACTAACTTACAGATGAGATAGATTACTGAGTTTTCAACCCAACTGTGCTACCCTGATCCACCCCATCTTAGTGGCATCTTCTCCAAGAAGAACTGTCTGAATGAAACATGACATAACATCAGAAAAGCAAGTTGTATCAGGATTAGAGGGCCAGGTAGTTGGGATATAGCGGGTTGGATAATGGATGAATGGATGTTAGGTAATACCAATGAATATCAGTCTTATTAGGGATCTGAAGAACAATGACAAATTGCTGAAGAAGTTCTACATTATGTGACATACTATATTTTCAAGCTTGTCTGTAAGTTTTAAAAAGTATAGTCTGAATATACTCTTCACCAACAACATTTGCTCAATATCTGATTAATTTTGTATAGTGTTTTATTAAAAGCAATGTGGACAGTTATAATGAGTTAATCAGAATATGGCATTAACATTTTTCATAACTTTATAACCAAGGTTCTCAACTTCAATCCTGGTTTAACTGATTTTATAATAAATGATAGCGTGAAAGTGTATTTTTAACTCCATACATGGTTTTAACCTGCAAGTGTTTGCAAAGTGTGAGAAACTGGAATACCTAGTGAAATAGCACAAGGAGAAGATATTTTCTATCATATTTAATTTTCAAAATTTACACCAATAGCTAAATAAACATTTTTTCTCTTTGTATTTTAAACAAGCTCTATATTCCAAAATGTTATATTTAATCAGTGGAACTTTTTTTTTGTTCTTCCTCTAACCCCCTGCTATTTCAATATCCTAGCTTGCGGCTTTCATTGTACAGTATGTATTGTGATGGGAGGTGACTCTCATGGCAACCTTCTCCTAAGTGGCAACTGGCATGGAGGTGGACTTTTATAGACCCTCCTGTAATCATTTCTGGTCCAACCATTTATAGCAGCCTTGTCACAACTATGCCTTCTTTTGGTCATAAAGGTCCAGGTGTTCAAGGCAGTAACCCAGTGCCTGCCCCACAGCACTGTTCCATACATTTCCCACTTGGATTGTGTGCCCTCTAGCTAAAAGGATGTGTTGCCACCTTTGGCACTTTCCCTTTGGCTTTACTCTCTCTATAAGCAGAGGGTTCAGTAATCCTGACAGTAGTTTGGTCACCAGTTCCCTTGTGTCCCAGGAGAGAATTACATGCTCTTGTCAGGACTGTTTCTCTGTCTCTCTCATGCTGGTTCCCCAGCCTACAGTGTTTCCACACTGGTATTTGTGGGACCTCTGCTGCTGCCTGTATGTCTCTTTCCCTCTTTATCACTTTCTGTTCCCTGAAGGCTGTCCCTGGAAATGCCTTGCCAGCTAAACAACGCATCACGATATATGTTATAGTTTTATTAACCCAAAATGCAATTAATGTAAACAAATGTACAGTAGAAGGAAAAAAATATTGGATGGAGGTATGTAGTTGGGAGAGGTGAAGGCAGTGAATTTGAGTCCTCACTTATTATCAGGTATATTCCAGACAGATTTAATCTGCATATTATAAATGCATAAAAATGCTAGAAACAGAAAAGTTTCTTGGCTTATCTTGTGATACAGTATAAGAAACATGGAGGTAAATTAACTTAAGGAAACTAAAATAAGAGAGGAGATATAACATGAAGTGTTTCAGTCACAAGCAGAATAAGTATGGTTGTTATCAGATGGCTTAAGCTTATTATTATTTTTACAAGCTCTGCTCCTTTAATACCATATTTGAAAAAGTAACATAACATGACTTTCACAATCCTGCATAATTGAACTTAGAGTTGTGGAAGGCCAGAGCCTATCCTGAAAGCACTGGGCAAAAAACAGAAGCCAGCCCTGGACAGGAAACTAGGGTATCACAGGGCCTATTGGAAAGAAATGAGCACAGAATATAGTTGGATGGAGAGGTGACTAAATGACTGCATATCTATCCATCCATCCATTATCCATCCATCCATCCATCCATCCATCCATTTTCCAACCCGCTGAATCCGAACACAGGGTCACGGGGGTCTGCTGGAGCCAATCCCAGCCAACACAGGGCACAAGGCAGGAAACAAACCCCAGGCAGGGCGCCAGCCCACCACAGGCCTGCAGATCTAATAGCATTTTTAAAAAGCATTCACAGATGTACATAGTGGTTTTGGTGCAGTGTAAAATCACCAAGATAAGTAAAGTCTTTACCTTAATATAGTCCCTTTATGTGATATTTTACCATATTTAGTGATCACGTTTCATATAGAGTGGTGTGGAGGTGCAGTGATTAGTTCTACAGCCATATAGTTCCCAGAAACTGAATTTGAATCTCAGCCTGTTCTCTGTCTCTATGGAGTCTGCATGTTGTTTCAAGTAAATTTTTCTCTGGATATTCTAGTTTCATCCCAAATATTGTACATTCAGGTGTGGTTGATTCATAACTTTAAACTGAGCGTGATTTACTGAGTAGGGGCATGTTAGGCAATTAGCCTTCCAAAGAGTTGCTCCTCATTCAAGGGTTGGTTTCTGTCTTGTGCCACATGCTGCCAAGAACAGATCAAGCATATTCTAGCAGTCCTGTACTGATTAAGAAGGCTAATAGGATGTTATACTATATAGCCTGATGTGTTGTAGTATAAATCAATAAAGGTTTGCCTAAGCTATATAATGCACTAGTGAGATCTCATGTGGAGTACTGTGTGCAGTTTTGGTCTCCATATTACAAAAAAGACACAACAGCAGTAAAAAACGTCAAGAGAAGAGCGTCTAGGTGGATCCTAGGACTGTTTGGTATGAGCTATTAGGAAAGATGAAAGGAGTTGAACCTTTTCAGTTTAGGCAAAGAGAGAACAAGAGGTGACTTGATTGAGGTGTTTAAAATTATGAAAGGAATTACTACAGTGGATCTCAGTTATTTTAAAATACATTCTTCATCAAGTACACAGGGACACAGATGGAAAATGGTTAAGAGCACATTTTGCACGAGTGTCAGAAAGTTTTCCTTCATATAGAGAACCAAAGACGAAATTAAATAAATTACTAAGTACTGTGGTACATAGTAAGATGTTGGGGACCTTCAAAACTCAGAGTGACATTATTTTGGAGAAATTAGGTGAATAGGATTGGCAGGCTTTGCTGGGCTGAATGGACTGTTTTGATCAAAACTCTTCTAATTTTCATTTTTTTATAAATGAGTTAGAAAAATTAATATATTTCAGACTCTAACTGTATGTTAAAGCCAACTATGCAGAATAAAGTGAGATGCACTCTTTTCACGGAATTATTGTCCTCACTGTATAGTATATTAATTCCTAGGTTCTGGTGGGTTGGAGCCTATGCAGACATCATTAAGTGCAAGAAAGAAAACAACCTTGGAAGAGAATCACCACTCCATCACAGACCCTACTAATTATAAACAGTAAACATACATATCTTACCTTAGAATGCAACAAATGCTGATATGGCATTGGCAAAATATGTAATACTGAGTAAAATTCTTGTGAGGAAACCAATGGAAACATGAGCATGTTAGCTGCCTGAAAGAAGTAAAATGAAAATGGGAACATATGAGGGAGTATTGCAGAAACCAGGAAGAAAATAAATAAAAGAAATGAAAGTGATGTTTCTGTGTGTCAGATTGGCATCCTGTCTTGTAACGAATGGGCTGGGCTCCATTTTCTGTATGTGGGATTGGCTGTAGCTCTGCCCTCACCTTTTTGTTTGTACTTTATTTACTACCTGTGCCAGTAGCTATGTAACACATCAGTCACATGATGGAGGGGCAGGGAACATATATGAGCCCTTTTTCATAAAATTTAGAAAAGACACATCAACAGGTAAACCTGCCAAAAATCGATTTAAATTTTGCAAAAACTATTGTTGAAACAACCACAACACAACCACATCACAACCAAAACATCAAAACTGGGGAAAGGCTGCACATTTTACTTGGAGGAATTTCTTTATATTTGCTAATGTAAGTTTGTTATCTTTCTTATGCCTTCTTAAGCTAAGTTTCAACATGCCTGTTTTTATATTTAACAATAGTCCCTCAATTTCAACAAACATCAATGTATAGAAAAAATTAAGTAAATTAGCTATAATCTTATGTATTCATTTTATTTGATCTATCTTTACCTAGCAACAATTTATCTTTTTATTGTTTCAAAAGATTTTTTAATGATTGCTGTATACAAAGACCTTGAGAACTGTGGACCCAGAGATGAGGCTGATTCTCCAAATAGCTGAGAACCAACCAATCTCACTGAGATTGGACTGGTGGTGAACCAGCTGAGGGTATGGAAGGCTGCAGTATTCTGTGGTAAAAGGGGTGAACCTCTCCAGGCTGGTGGTATGGCTGTCCTCCTGGCATTGAAAGCAATCTTTGCTTCTATTTGGGAGACGGGCATCAACCCAACTGACTGGAAAACGGCACTTGTCGTCCCTATCTGAAAAGCGAAGGGTGAACACCTGGATTGCAGCAACAACAAGGGGATAACACTGCTCTCAGTGCCAGGTAAGGTCCTTGCTAGGGTCATCCTCAGTAGGATCCATGATCACTTGTTCACCAGTGACCAGAACAGTCTAGTTTAACGCCTAAGAAGTCTACCATCGACTGCATCCTGGCACTGAGAGTTCTCATCAAGAGCAAACGCAAATATCGGCAGAGTCTCTTTGCAGCCTTTGACGATTTTCGTAAAGTGTTCAACTCAGTTGAATGAGTAGCCCAGTGAGACATCCTGAGACTTTGCAGGATCCCCTCAAAGTTGCTAGATGTCATGGCTGGCCTGTACTGGTTCTGTGAGTGATGTGCAGAGTGGAGGCAGAACCTCTGCATTCTATTCAGTGCTTGCATGGACTGGTGTTGGGGAGGATCATGTGGTCCAGCAGCTGTGGGGCATGTGCGGCAGACAGAGGGTCATTTCCAGAAGGTGGGACTGGACCATGTGCCAACCAGAATCCCAAGCTGTTTTGTTGTAACAGTGTGGCAACCAGTTGTACCAGTGCATCCTCCCCGACCTAACCTGACACTGTATACAAATTATTAAACTCCTGCCATGAAATTCATTACAAATTCAGCATTAGATATGAGTTTTAATGTATGTTTCATATTGTTAGTCAGAAATAATAATTGAATCACATCAGATTTAATTTATGCATACTGATCAGGTACAGATGCTGTTGCATAGTTCTATCTCCATTGAGAAGATACCCAGTTTGTAATTTTTCATCAGCACAGACTCTAGCACATTAACTCTGAAAAATGAATTTTCCCTTCTAAAAGTTGATTCCTGTGTCGGTAGGACATCAAAATTGTTTCACGTAAGGCAATGTTTAAACTTTATGTACAAACATACATGTTGCCTCAGCATATAACAAAATATGGTCCTTCATTTTATTTGATGGCTTGGATCCAATTTTTATTCTGTGTCTCATCAGTTGGAAAGTTGTGAAAAATGAAGTAAGGTTGTTTTTCTTTTGAATTTGAACACAGAGGGACACTACAGAAGCTCTTGTTACACCATTTTTCCATTGCTTTGGACAACCAGAAGAGAGTTTACTTGTTGACAATGCCTTCCAGAAGAAAAAATAAGCGTTAGAAGGGCTAATTGGAAGAGCCTGGATGGTGTGTTGATCAAGTATTCCATTTCATACTCCTACAACAGTCTATCTGAGCTCCTGTGTTGTCGAAGTAGTAGTAGTTGTACCATTGACATATGCACTGAGTACAGTGAAATTCCTCACCTGCATGAAATTCCTTATCAACATGCAACACATCACCACTCTCCGGAGCCATGGTAAATTTAGTTGCTTGCATCTTCTTACAGTAGTGTTTTTTGACTGATCACTATCAGGATTGGCTTTGCGTTGTTGTGAACATAAATTAACTTAGTTCCAGAAATGGGTGGATGAATGAAGAAATCCTCAAAAAAAATTACATAAATTGCTACATTCATTGTATCAATCACACCATCCAATTATTTTTCTTTTCTATAGAAAAGTGAAATAAATAATACTTAAAGTATCATATTATTGCATAAGAAATAACAATGTACTATATTCAATATAAACCACAGAACACAATGTTAATTTTTGATGTTGTTCTTCTTATTCTTTCGGCTGCTCCCGTTAGGGGTTGCCACAGCGGATCATCTTCTTCCACATCTTTCTGTCCTCTGCATCTTGTTCTATTACACCCATCACCTGCATGTCTTCTCTCATCACATCCATAAACTTTCTTTTAGGCCTTCCTCTTTTCCTCTACCCTGGAAGCTCTATCCTTAGCATCCTTCTCCCAATATACCCCTCATCTCTCCTCTGCACATGCCCAAACCAACACAATCTCACCTCTCTGACTTTGTCTCCCAACCGTCCAACTTAAGCTGACCCTCTAATGTACTCATTTCTAATCCTATCCATCCTCGTCACACCCAATGCATATCTTAGCATCTTTAACTCTGCTACCTCCAGTTCTGTCTCCTGCTTTCTGGTCAGTGCCACCGTCTCCAACCCATATAACAAAGCTGGTCTCACTATCATCTGTAGACCTTCCCTTTCACTCTTGCTGATACCCGTCTGTCACAAATCATTCCTGACACTCTTCTCCACCCATTCCACCCTGCCTGCACTCTCTTTTTCACCTCAATCCCCATTACTCTGTACTGCTGATACCAAGCATTTAAACTCATCCATCTTTGCCAACTGTACTCCCTGCATCCTCACCATTCCACTGACCTCCCTCTCATTTACACACATGTATTCTGTCTTTTTCCTACAGACCTTCATTCCTCTCCCCTCTAGAGCATATCTCCACCTCTCCAGGGTCTTCTCAACCTGCTCCTTACTATCACTACAGATCACAATGTCATCAGCAAACATCATAGTCCACGGGGACTCCTGTCTAATCTCGTCTGTCAACCTGTTCATCACCATTGCAAATAAGAAAAGGCTCAGAGCTGATCCCTGATGTAATCTCACCTCCACCTTGAATGCATCCGTCACTCCTACCGCAGACCTCACCACAGTCATACTTCTTTTGTACATATCCTGTACAACTCTTATATACTTCTCTGCCACTCCCGACTTCCTCATACAATACCAATACGAGGCACCCTATCATATGCTTTCTCCGGTTCCACAAATACGCAATGCAATTCCTTCTACCCTTCTCTAAACTTTTCCATCAACATCCTCAGAGCAACCATTGCATCTGTGGTGCTCTTTCTTGGCATGAAACCATACTGCTGCTCACTAATCATCACCTCACATCTTAACCTAGCTTCCACTACTCTTTCCCATAATTTCATGCTGTGGCTCATCAATTTTATTCCCCTGTAGTTACTGCAGCCCTGCACATCCCCCTTATTCTTAAATATCAGCACCAGTACACTTCTTTTCCACTCCTCAGGCATCCTCTCACTTTCCAAGATTCCATTAAACAATCTGGACCAGTGGCTTTTCCATTCTTCATCCTCTTCATAGCTGTCCTTACTTCCTCCTTGGTAATCCGTTGCACTTCCTGATTCACTATCTCCACATCATCCAACCTCTTCTCTCCCTCATTCTCTTCATTCATAAGCCTCTCAAAGTACTCTTTCCATCTGCTCAACACACTCTCCTTTCCATCTTTATCCTTTATCACCCAAACCCGCTGTACATCTTTCCCAGCTCGGTCCCTCTGTCTAGCCAATCGGTACAGGTCCTTTTCTTCCTACTTAGTGTCCAACCTCTCATACAACTCATCATTTTGCCTTTGCCACCTCTCTCTTCACCTTGCACCTCATCTCCTTGTACTCTTGTCTACTTTCTGCATCTCTTTGACTATCCCAAATAATTATTTTGTATGCTGAACAGACTTACCTACTGTATATTTAAAAAATAAAAACCTGCATGTCAGATGTGATGACTCAGACTGAGCTCTTGTGCTCTGTGACATAAGAGAACTCTTTGAACTCAAACAACTTGTTAAAACATTTATACTAATACACATTTTTGCCCTGCTGACAATAATAGCAACATCTCGCCAGTAAGCAACTCAGATGATCTCACTTCCCTTTGACTTTGTTGTGAATTCATATTGGGTGACAATGTGAAACTGAGTGCACTAAACAGCAATCTATTTTTAGGATATATAGGAAGAGAAAAAAATCTTGTAATACCAAACTGCTTTTTCTCTTTGCATATTATATTATGTTAACGGATGCAGGGTTGGTTCCTGTTTTTTGTTTGATGCCTTAGCCTCCCTTCACCATAAGCTGGTGTTTGATGAATGTTTGTTCAAGTCCAAATTAGACTACTAGCTAAAGTTTTTTTTTGCAGTTTCTCTCTTTACTAAGGCAGTTTTTTTATATTGTATTGTCCAGACCCCGGGTGAAGCCCAGAGGGAAAGTGCTGGGTGAAGTGGGGAGGATGAAGAACAGTTGGGGATATGATTGCCAGTAAAGGGAAGAAAAGAGGTGGAACCCTGAATGGAGGAGCAGGAAATGGAAGCAGGAATTTCCAGATGTTTTGTGGAACAGCTAAGAAGGTGTAGAAAAAGAGGAGGGGGGAGTTAAGCTGGATACATGGAACCAGAGTGATTTTTTTTCAGCTGTTTCAGTAAACTGTTCTGCAATCCCTTCTTTGTCCTGCTGTGTTTGTTCCTTTTCGAACCTGTCACGGTGAGGTCGCTACAACATTTTGGGACTTGTATAGTCTTTTTGAACTGTCAAGGACAGCTTTCCATTTTGAACTAGAAGCCAGGTAGTTGGCAGGTCCAAGCTGATCTGAAGTAAGCTTCTGGGTCTATTTTATGGTCATTTTGGAGGCCTTCAATTCCTTTTCACCATTTTTATGTCTCCAATTCATATGCTTGTGGTAGTGATCTCATGTGTCATGAGGTCAGGGTCATGCGAACAAAAGCAGTCAAGCAAGCTGTAACCAAGAAGGTAAATGAAATGAAAACAACTGGCCTAGGAAGGCTCCTGGTCTGCTTTATGGACATTTTGGAGACCTTAGATCCCTTTTTTCTATTTTTATGTCTGCAATTCACAACATTTATATGCTTGTGGTGATGATCTCATGTACCATGAGTTCAGGGTCACGTGAACAAAAACTGTCGAGCAAGCCATAGCCAAGAAGGTAGCTGAAATGTAAACAACGTTTAAAAAACGGCATCCAAAAGGAGAAAAAAAACATAACAGTAAAAGTTTAGAAAAACTAATTATTAGGATTACAAAATCAGAATCTCAATGTAGACATATAAGTGTGAGTGTGTCTAATGCACATAAACTCATGAACTCACACTCAACTAGACCATCTACAGAGCTCCTTGCTGTGCCTATCTGAACTACCCATAAGCCATTGTGAACGTGTTGTATTGTGTGCATTGCGGTTTTAAAATTGCCTTTATGATTTACCTTGTATATATTACATTTTTTTGCCATGATATCCTGAAAAGTATGTGTTGTTAGGTCTACTAGTGCAAAAAAATGCAGCAACAATACAGTACATGGTACAGCAACAAAGCAGAGACAAATTACTAAACAGAGGTGAGTTTTCTGAAACCGGTGACTCTTAGCTAACAAGCAACTTTAAGACAGATATAATGTCATGATGATGATGTCATGTGTCATAAGGTCAGGGTGAACAAAACAACCAATCAAAACATAACAAAAAAGGCTACTGAAATGACAACAAATTCACCAAAATGGCATCCAAAAGGGAAAAACATTACACAAAAGTTAAGAAAAAAAATCAAGCATTAGGATTACAAAATTCAGAATTGTGACAAAATTAACCTCCATAATTCTGGATTAAGTAGGCTTGAGAAAATTATTTTAAATTCTTCATCCACACTCATAGCTAAGGATACTTGCTTTGCCATGCACTACAAACAGAAGGCTTTCATTGTATATTTAAAAGAAAAGACAACATAATGGTGAATTGCTTTCTTGAATCGTAACACACTAGCATCACTAGACAGCTTCATTGGTTCCATATGAGAGAGAATCACTTTTCCTGGTGATGGGAGGACAGGCACGCAAACAGCTAGTGGTGAAGCAATGGAAAAGGGGCATGAATGGAAGTAGTGGGGGAGGCAAAGTAAAACCTTTTTTTTTTTTTTAAAAAAGGACACCTTTTCATTTGGAGATTGGCAAGCAGACCAAACTTCCCAGTTATTTTGTGGAATTTCCTATGAATGACCTCCAAGAATAACAGCATGATCAAATCATTTATTTATTCATCTTTTAATCTACTTTATGTAATTCAGGGTCATAGGGTTCCAAAAGGTCTGGAGGATTGCAGTTTGTCAGTATGGACTCTACATGTTTCTTGTGGCCTTGTGAGCTCTTCCCTGCATCGTAATGATGTGTATATTACCTCAGCTGGGGTCAGAGAGCTGGCCTGTTGTGAGTGCGGCCATGTCCACGTTTGTATCATGTGTGAGGGACGGCTGCTGGCATTTCAGTCTGGCTGGGATGTCCCTCAACAGAAAGAAGGAGAAAGTGCAGCCTTTTTAGGACACTACATCCCCCGGGACGCTAGATGGCAGCTCCCCTGGACAGAAATGGTTCCCCAGATTCCTTCAGGGCATCATAGGACATGGAGTCTGGTTCTTCAGCCCTGCTGGGTACTGTGGGCACCGCCAGGGGGAGCTCACAAGGAACCTGGGGACTCCTTCTGTCATTACGACCCGGAAGTACTTCGGAGTCATGAGGACGGAAGCCTGGGCTACTTGAGGAAGGAGGAAGAAGGAACACTTCCGGGTCAAGGACTATTTAAAGCACTGATCGAGACCCAGCAGGGTGAGCCGGAGTTGGGTGGTAGAGTGACGGAGCTTCTGGGTGGAGAGGAGGATTATTGTGATTATTGATTATTGTTTATTATTATTAATTGGAGAATTGTGGAGTGTGCAGTGCTTTGTGCACTTTATTGAAGATAACATTAAAATAATTCTTGTTGCTTTTTACAAGTGTGTCTTGGATGTCTGTCTGGTGGTTTTAACGGGGCAACAGTGCCTCTAGCGTCCACACATGCAACATACTGACATCCTGTTCACAGGGGATTATTACCATGCACCTAAAGCCCTGACTACTTACAGGATAGATAAGATTTTTGCACATTTCTTTTTTATGTGCTATAGGAATTCATATTGATGTCAAAGTATTTTTCACACCATACACAGTTCAATCCAAGTTACTGAAGGTTGCATAAGTAGGATTCAAAACAAATCTGCATGATTCTTTCGTTCTACACCTAAAGCTTCTCTATTACTGTATTGTGTGCATTGTGTGTAAAAGTGGGAATGCAAGAATTTTATTTCAAACAGGGTACCATGGATAGATATGCCTCTTCAATGATCCAGGGACCTATGCATGTCTCACATTCCCAGAGGTTGTCTATATGGAATTTGCATGTTCTCCACGTACTCTCGTTTCCCTTTTTCTGTTTCGCATGTTGAGTTGAATTTGTGATTCCAATTTGGTCGATGTGTGAGTCTGTGCATGTGTGGGCTCTACCATGAACTGGCACCATGTCCAGGGCTGTTTTCTACCTTGAACTCAATACTGTTGGCATAGGATGAACCCAACCAAGTGACACTGAAAGGTAAGCTTTAGTTGGTTTTTTTTTTAATTTTTTTTTTATTACATCATAATGTTCCAACGGTTTTGGCATAGTGCCAGTATTGCATGGCGTGAAAAGGGAGCAGAGTAACTGCCTTGAAAATGAAATACACAACTTTAGTGATTAGCTAAACATCAAAGCCCGTAGGGATAACTGTTCACTAATTTAACACTATCAGTACTGTAAACTGCTAACAGCCACAGAAAATGATTAACAAAGGAAATAAGGTTCAGCTACCTGGATATTATATTGTAGATTTATATCTATTCATAATAAAGGCAGCAGAAATAGAAAGAATGGTCTCTAGTGATGGCGGCACCGGTGTAATGTGAGCCTGAGCTGAGTGGCTTCTGTCCTGCATTACAGACATAGAACACATAAAGCTCTTCACAGTTTTTACTTTGTTCATACATATAATAGGAGAAAGTGCTATGATGGGGTTAAAACTTGGCTGTAAATTTGTAACAAATTTGTAACAAATGTACACATTTTAGGCATTTCTGGTGTGTCATCTTGATATAGGCGTCTAAGAATGGGTCAAGTGATCCCAATCAAAATAGGAATTCTAAAAATATCAGAAAGTGGTGTAATGTCTAGAGAACTGGACTTTGAAACATGAGATTGTTGGATCAATTCCTACTTCCAGCTTACTGTATGACCCCCATGAAAGTAATTAACTTTTCCTGTGCTCTGGTTCTAAATTTATATTTAGTTTATTGCCATGATGCCTTCCTGGACAAGGAAAAGTATGTATTGCTAGATCTGCTGGTGCCAAACCATGAATCAAAGATACTATATACAGTACATTAATGTAATAACCACAAATTACTAAACAGGGGCGAGTTTCACAAAATTGATTACTCTTAGAGGGTAGCAAGCAACTTTAAGACAAATGCATAGACCATGGAAAGGGTCTATAGTGGTATTGGAGGGTGGGCATGTTAGGATTAGGGGTACTTCACAGAGTTTGCTGCAGAATTCTGTTTTACAGCAGGCAATACCAGTAGTAATATTCAGTAATCACACCTGGCATCAAACACTAAAATTCGAATTGCCTCTTCATAAACTATATTTGAATAAATGTCTACAAACAAGAAACAGTAAATGTTACAAATGACGTTTACTCTTTCAAACACTCTGTCCACAGTCATTGTATTTCTGCCATATTCTGAGCAAGAACGACTTGGCACACACTATAAATAATTCCATTTCCTTCTGTTTCATCATGGCTTAGCCCTATCACATAATTTACTTTCTTTTCCATTTCTTTGATATTTTTCTTATTTTGCTTGTGCAAAACACAAAATGCTGAATATTGATTACTATTGCAAACTTAGGAAAGATATGCAGGTGGACATAATCATTGTTTTTTTTTTGTATACAAGGCTTTTCATTGACAAAAAAATGCAGTGTTGTCAGTTAATAGTTATAATTATTATCACTTATGCAGAGTAAAATGTAATTCCTATTTGTTCATTTAACCAAAGACGGCCCGGTAATAGCGCAGGGTTCATGTCCTAGGTTCTCCCTGTGTGAATTTTGCACGTTCTCCCCTTGTCTGCATGGATTTCCTCCCAGTATCCAAAGACATGCAGGTTAGGTGTAACTTGGGCCTAGTGTATGGTTGGGTTGTCTGTGTGTGTGTTCAAACTGCAATGGACTGGTGCCCTGCTCAGGGTTCTTTCCCACCTTGCACTCAATGCTAGCTGAGATAGGCTCCAGCCCCCTCCACAACCCTGTAACATGACACCTAACAAACAGGTACCACGCTGCCAATGTCCTCATCTGGCATCTAAATCTAGCTTCACAGGTTATGTAAAATATAATATCACAAAATATAATAGGTAGGGATGAGCAAAGCAGGCGAGTTTGTCTTTGAATACAGTTTCTGGATTGCACCTGAAGCATGTATTGGAAGTACATGAAACAGAGCCAAATTGGAGCAGTAAGGATCTCAGTATGCAACCTACTATATTATTGTTGTTCCTGAAAAACTTGCAAAGCATAGTTTGAATCCCACAATCTATACACTCCCTTCATATCAGCACTGCCTTATTGTGTCCTCAGCAGATCATTACCATTACCACATGAACACTGTGGCTAAGAAGCAAGTGGTGCAGAGCCATATTTGGTGGTGACCTGGGAAAACAATGTCCTCTATTGTTTGGATAGAGAGTAATGTAACTCTTATTTCAAAATATGTCTGATTTCAAGATACCTTTGAAAGAGCTAACTTTACACAACAAGCAAGATGCAGTTTATTTAGGATTGACTCACTTGCATTAATTTTTGCCTAACATGATTTTTTTCTTGTTGTTTTAACACATGCAGGCCCAGTAAATTTCAAATATCCCAGAGAACACTTGACTCCAGCTTAGTTTACACATTCCTTTAATCTGACAATTTACTGCCAAATTCTTGGGAAGGCCTGAATGTTTGAAATAGGTCAAACAACAGGATGTGTCATTGGAAGCAATCTTTGTCTACCCAGAGTTTGAATGCACGAAATCCTCAAGGATGAGTACTTTGTCTGCAACTGACTGTTTTTTTTAACGTCCAACTATTTTGTAAAGTAAAGCACAAACACCTCCATCCATGTTGCTAAAAACGATACTTTAGAAAGCCTGATTGATGATAATAACGAGTCAAATAACTGGGAGGAGAGAAGGTGTCTAACAGCCTAGTGTTAGAACAACAACCTGTCCCTCTTCATCTGTACAATTAAGGGATTGATTGCTGGCTCTAGGAAATCAAGGTGTACACATATATATACCACATGTGAAGGACTAATGGAGAAAAAGTAAATACCTTTAAGGCATTGTCAAATGACACGACTACACATCAGAGGACCCAGTTTTTGCCTCATGGAGCCAATGGCAATGCAAACAATTTACAGGTATGGCAAGTTTAGCCACGATCTCCTTATTTTTTTTCTTTTTTCTGTTCTGTCCTGGTGCATAAAACACAAGACATTCTTTAGCTACTAAGATCCTCCTAGCATCTCGCTGGAAGAAGCAAAAACAAACTCTAATAGTTTCTTGGAGTAACTTATTATATTACTTATTTCTTTAAGAACTTTTCAGCTGCTTATATTCATTTCTTTCCTTAAGCTACAATATCATCCTTATAAAAATGAGTTGCGCTTATTAAAAATGGCTTATTTTGTCTAATCGGCATGCAGCTAGCATTTTTTATTATTTTTTGTTTCACTCATCTCTGAAAGTGGTATGGGGGTTGTGGGTTTGTGTGGGGGGTCCTGGTAAGATAAGGACTTTATTCTGTTTTTGATGTTGCACTTATCTCATCCTGCTGTTCCCCTTATTTCTCTTTTTTTTAAATAATAAAAAATAGTTTACAAAAATAAAAATAAAACAAGACTTCAGGCAGTAAAGCCTTTCTTCTGTTTGTCAGCTCCAAAATGCCTCATAGCCACATTTTATGCATTTAACTTCCAGCTGAGCACTCATTGGTTGTTAGCCCTAACATGCATACAAGCCCACTCCTACGAATAATGATAAGATCAAACTTGTTTGAACTTTGTCGGGGGTGAGTCTGGTTGGACTGAGTCATTGGGTACCGCAGACAACATACAGTTAGGTCCATAAATCATTTGGACAGAGACAACGTTTTTCTAATTTTGGTTCTGTACATTACCACAATGAATTTTAAATGAAACAACTCAGATGCAGTTGAAGTGCAGACTTTCAGCTTTAATTCAGTGGGTTGAACAAAAAGATTGCATAAAAATGTGAGGCAACTAAAGCATTTTTTAACACAATCCCTTCATTTCAAATATTTATGGACCTAACTGTAATTGGCAGTCAAGGGAGTGCATCGCCACTGCCTCCATCCATCCATCCATCCATCATCCAACCCGCTATATCCTAACTTCAGGGTCACGGGGGGTCTGCTGGAGCCAATCCCAGCCTACACAGGGTGTAAGGCAGGAAACAAACCCCGGGCAGGGCGCCGGCCAACCGCAGGGCACACCCACACACCAAGCACACACCAGGGACAATTTAGAATAGCCAATCCACCTAACCTGCTTGTCTTTGGACTGTGGAAGGAAACCGGAGTACCCGGAGGAAACCCACACAGACACAGGGAGAACATGCAAACTCCACGCAGGGAGGACCCGGGAAGTGAACCCAGGTCTCCTTACTGCGAGGCAGCAGCGCAACGCCACTCCCTCAAGGTTGCCAGAGTTATTGGAAAACATAATTTACACAAAAAAAAAAGAATATTCAGTTTATTTATAATTTTTGAGAGTCAAGGTAAAAAGGTCACTGTGACGACACAGAGGTTATAGAAAGACAGTTGGCAGGCAGTTTTGGATATAGCAGCTATGAAGTTAATGTGTAGCAAGTCTGTGCAATTGTGCTTCACAAGCCAAAATACAACTACCCTGGAATGGGAATCAAATATTGTGCCTCTTCATTATCATGACATCTACCTGGAAGAATGAATCGAAGTTGGTAGAAGAGTATTACGCTTCAAATTTCCTGGTGAGTGGCTCTAGCATAACTGCCATATTGAAGAAAAGCAACACATTTGCGCAGCACAGTGGCACAGTGGTAGCACTGCTGCCTCGCAGTTAGGAGACCTAGGTTTGCTTCCCAGGTCCTAACTGTGTGGAGTTTGCATGTTCTCCCCGTGTCTGCGTGGGGTTTCCTCCGGGTGCTCCAGTTTCCTCTCACAGTCCAAAGACTTGCTGGTTAGGTGCATTGGCGATTCTAAATTGTGCTTGGTGTATGTGTGTGTGTGTGTGTGTGTGCGGCCTACAGTCGGCTGGTGCCCTGCCTGAGATTTGTTCCTGCCTTGCGCCCTGTGTTGGCTGGGATTGGCTCCAGCAGACCCCCGTGACCCTATTCGGATTCAGCGGGTTAGAAAATGGATGGATGGGACAATGACTGACTGACTGGCAACACATTTGTCAGACCATGCACATTTAGAAGTGGAATCAAAGTTTCGTGTCTAAGCAAAATCATCACCTTTCAGTATCACTAGAACTAAAATCTATCATCCTGTCAATGGCCATTTCTGAAGGACTGTCACTATTATCACATGATAAATCACTGATTTCTTCACATGCTCAGCATTCTGACATCATCTATTCAGCTCACCCTGCTGCCACAAATGTCGGATAACAGCTGTCCTCTGCCACTAGCCACAGTTCACAGAACTTAACTCGGGTATGATGGTGTGTGTGTGGTTAGCTGTGGATCAGTTATCACAAAGATAAAAGATAGGGGTTAAAGAGGACTCAATCGGTTAGTCTAGTGGCAGTAATAGTTCTTTGAAATACAAAGGACAGATATGATTCCATGCATTCTGATTAATTTTAGGTGCCCACTAGGCTGCAAGAGCCTGGTCTACAGCTCAGGTTAGTTTGTGTATAAGTCTGGCCATAGCCACCTAACTTGAGTGTGTTTAAGTCTGTAATGCATACTTTGTTCACTAAAAAATTTTGAGCCTTGAAGAACTATAAATGGCACAAAAAGTGGCCAACAGAATTGTAGTCTGGAGACAGCCACAGATCAATAGTACCAGAATACAACAAAAGAAGAGTACATCACATCAGAATCACAAAAGCACAGTCAAAGGTAACAATGTCCTAACTGTAAGTTGTAGTAGTGATTCTTAATCCTAACTGCAATAAGTCAAATTGTGAAAACAAATTGATTTGTGAATTTATCCAAACCTTGGATGCTACAAACAGTGTGCTGCCATCTTAAAAAGTTGTGATACAATAACATTGTGCAAAATGTGACTTCTGCATCATGTGACCATCAATACTGCTGCAGTCAGGTAAAGACTGTAACAAAATGGTACCAATCACAAAAACAACAGTCCAGAAATGGAGCTAAGGTGACATCATCCTCATAATAACCAAATATTTCAACAAACCAAAAACAAATTGTGTAAATTTAAAAAATGAATAAAAATAACTGCTAAAGCTATAAAAAAAACACATATATAAAAATGACCTGATCAGGCTTATTGTTTTTATTTTACTGTTATGGTCTAACCAGGGCTTCATCTCTGGTCTTTGTTCTCTTTACCTGTTTATTTTGTCTTTTTTTATTTTGATTTTTTAAATTATTTTTTATGTAAATGGTTCTGTTAAGTTGTGTAATTTGACATTTTGCGTTTTGGTTTTTGAATTATTGTTTATTAGTTACACATGTTAATTTAGTTTGTTATTTGTTTTATTATTATCCTTATTTTTTATATGTGATGCTAAAATAGGCATAGCCCCCTGACACCACAGTTGTGACTGTCATGCTAGTCATGCTAGCAAGGACTACTTTTTAATTGTGACTGGGTAAAGAGAACTAGTCAGGAGTCTAAGCACATGCACAAGTCTAAGCCAGAAGCCACTAATGAAAAAGACTTTTGAAATTGTCAAAGGGAAGTTTAAAAAAAGGTGTTGTATCTGCTAATGGATGAGAAAGTGTTCTGAGAAATGATCTTTCAAGCCGTTGCGTTGTTACCAGGAGGTCACGACCTCTGAGTATAATGCCACTAACAACGCAGTTTGCTATCCTAATGATGGGAGATCCACAAAATGGTGACACCCATAAACAACAAAAATGGCGACTTAAACAGACCAAAAGATCTTACAATAATTAAAGTAAACAACATGAAAAAATGATTACAGAATCAGATTTCTGCCAAAGAAAATCTCCCAAAATAAACGTAAGAACACCTGATTTATGCAAATGGAAAACAAAAGTGTCTCACCAGAGGGAGAACCGTGTAACTCCGGTTGAAGCAGAAATAAGTCCTATGAGGAATCGTAATAAAATTAAAAAAGAGGAAATATAGAACATAAACTCAAAATATTTAAACAAGGCAAAAGTGAGTTGTATAAAAGGCAATCTACTGTAACCAAGACCCAGTATGTTAAAAAAAAAAAAAGTTAAAATCCTTAAACAAAGCAAATATGTTATTAAAAAAACTGAAAAATCCAAAAAACAAGAATAAATAAGAGGAGAACTCACGAACACCTGTGCATATAATGTACTGGAGAGGGACTGCAATTCCCATAAGCCTTTATAAGCTTGAGAGCAGCCCCATCGTTGCAGTTTGACAGGTGGCCTCACCTCTTGGGGAACCACCCACAAAGCACTACGGACAAAATATTTGTAAATGTTGCAAAAACTAAGGTATATTAAATATCCATCCATCCGTTATGTCCTAACTACAGGGTCATGGGGGTCTGCTGGAGTCAATCTCAGCCAACACAGGAAACAAACCCCAGGCAGGGTGTCAGTCCACCACAGGGCACACACACACCAAGCACAATTTAGAATCGCCAATGCACATAACATGCATGTCTTTGGGAGGAAACTGGAGTACCCGGAAGAAACCCATGCAGACACGGGGAGAACGTGCAAACTCCACGCAGGGAGGACCTGGGAAGTGAACCTGGGTCTCCTAACTGCGAGGCAGCAGCCCTACCCACTGCGCCACCCTGCTGCCCTAAATTAAACATATTGACTAAATAATAAATGGTCAGAACAATATTTACAGAAATAATCATACTAAATAATTCAGTCTGTATTATGAATAATAAAGCCAATGAAAAGAAATATAAACATAAGCCATGGAAAGAATCTTTGCCAAAACACAACACACTAGTGTTGTTAAGCTCTAATTTCTGAATGCTTTGCCATTAGTGAAAGTCCATCCATCCATCCATTATCCTACCCGCTATATCCTAACACAGGGTCACGGGGGTCTGCTGGAGCCATTCCCAGCCAACATTGGGAGCAAGGCAGGAAACAAACCCCGGGCAGGGTGCCAGCCCACCACAGGGCACACACACCCACACACCAAGCACACACATTAGCATTAGTGTAAGTTGTCTTTTTAATTCTTTTATTTTTGGGATTTTTCTCCTAGGACCGTGGACCTTTGTTTTTACTTGGATTCAATTTGCATGTTGATTGTCTCTCAAAGCAAACTTTAGCAATTCCTTGACCAATTTTTAAATATAATTACAGTTGATTCCGCTTAATTGGGACACATTAGGACTAGGACATTTTTGCCCAGTTAAGTGGCTGTGCCAATTAAGCGAATTCCACATAAAATTAAACAATAAATAATTTTCTTTCAATATTTTAATAAATTATTGAACAGAAATATAAATTACAAGAAAATAATTTAAACTGTGAAGAAAAAATAATAATAAATTCTAAAACAAAATGATAAGTAGGTACGTATTTTAATATATTATTGAACCAAAATATAAATTATAAGAAAATAATATAAACTGTGAAGAAAAAATAAAAAAATTCTAAAGTAAATTAATACAATTTAATTCTGAAAAAATGCATCACGTGTAGTCTGTCCTTTGTTTTCATAAGTTTACACTTCTACAAAATCAGCACAGATATTCAGTGCGGATGTAGGGCTCTCTTCATTGCCTTCCTGCATAAAATAACGCTGTAACCCGACTACACATTTTATTGTCTCCCGGTTAGTCACAGGCACAGATGGATCATCATCGTCATCATTGTTTATGTCGTCAAATTTTTGGTGTTTTGATTTAATGACTTCAACAATTGCATCCTCACAGTCTTCATTTTCATTGTAACATGGTAAATTGTCATCTATTGTAGAAAATTCTTTGTTATTTACAATAGGGACTTGTAATATGTAATCATTTTCCTCAATTTCGGGAATCTCCAAAGGTTTTAAGTTGCAAACAGCAAAGCAGTTCTGTATGGTGCTGGTTTTAATAGCTTGCCAATTGTCAACGACAAACTGTATTGCTTGCAAAAGGGAAATTTTTGCACTAATCTCTCTAGCTATTGAGGAACTTGTTAATAGGTTTTCATCAATGGATTCTAGTATGTAACTAACCAATTTTCCTCAATACAACGTCTTTAAATTTTGCATTACCCCCATGTCCATTGGTTGCACTAATGATGTGGTATCAGGTGGAAGAAATTCCAGCTTTATATTTTTTAGATTATCTAAATGAGGGTGTGCCGCACAATTGTCAAGAAGCAACAAAAGTTTCCTTTGCTTAAGTTGTAATTCTACGTTCCAACTCGTAATCCAATTCCGAAGAATTTCGGAAGCCATCCACGCATTTTTATTGGCATGGTACTCCACTGGTAAACCCTCCATTCTTAACCCCTTAAAGCATCGAGGCTTAGCAGTTTTTCCTACGATTACTAGCTTTCATTTGTCAGTACCTGATTTATTTGCACAGCAATAACACAGTAATGCGGTTCATTGCCCTTTTATACCCAGACAGTGCAATGTGCTGATAACACAGGGAACCGTCTGGCGTAGCATGATAATAGAGGCCAGTTTCATAAGCATTGCAAATGTCATCTGCACAGAAATCCTCTAAAAAAGTAGGAATTTTCATATTTTTCCATTGTTCAGCGCTTACATTATCCACACTGCCCTTTTCACTGTGCATTTTTTAAAATTTGATATTGTGTCTTGCTTTCGATTAAGACAACCAACCATCAGTTGCTTTAAAATTGTTGTGGCCCAATTTTTTAGAAATCTCCTCTGACTTTGCCTTCAGCACTGGGCCGCTGATATTCACACCTTGGCCACTAACTATAGAAAACCATTGATCTAGTGCTTCTTCGACTTCTGGATCCTTTCCATCACGTTTTCTTTTGGATGTTCCTGTTCATCCTTTCTGTAATGCCCATTCCTCACGCAGTTGATTTTCTTGTTGCAAGAGACGCGCTATGGTAGATTTTGGTACACCAGTTATCTCAGTGAGCCTACGATGGCTTGTATTAAGAGGCTGGCTTTTAATTTTATCCAGCAAAGCAATTTTACTTGAAAGTGTAAAATCATTTCTTAGCCTCTTGGTAAGGGTTATAAGTTTTTAAATAAAATTGACAATTCGTTATACGTACACGCAAAGCGGTATAGGATACTGAATACGGTAGTGGTAATGGTAGACTATTAAGCAAACACATGCTACTCCACTATAAGATTGTACTAGCTGAACTTACTTGTGCTTCTTCGACGGGTGACGATAGATGACTGACTGGCAGTACGCGTCTGCTACTGTCCCAATTAAGCGTTTAAATTATGTATTAGTTTATTAGTTTGGTTTTTGTGCCTTGAGATTTGGCCCAAATAAGCAACTGCCCCAATTAACCGGTGGCCCAATTAAGCGGAATCGACTGTACTGCTTTTGCCTTTGGACTTTTTTGAATTAAAATAGGAAATATTGTTTTGTTTTTGTTCTTTCAGCCAGGGGTTTCACAGTTTCCCTTTCCCTTTTTGAGGTTGATTTTTTTGAGTGTGCAGGCCAGAAGCCTTTTTCTATATTTAAGGGACAGGAGTAATTATGTATTTTGGAGTCCTGCTTACAGTTTTATGTCTGTATTTGTTTTGGAAGCCTAAATTTCACAACACCATGGTGTTAGTCTGGCTGCAGATGGCTGTGCCAAGTGTGTACACACACTAAAAAGAAATAAAGTTAAACAATAAAATAACAGAGTGAACTGGAAAGAATTCTGCTGTTCTTCCATTGTTTAGTTTTTATGTTCAGACCTCATAACATGTCCTACATCAAGCACAAACCAATACAATTAATATTATGTAATTATAAAATCTAATTTTAACTAAGGAATAAAACGATCTTATATTAGAAACTCACTCAATAACACAATGTAACATTCTGAAAACATGCCTTAATCCAATTCAGATCACAAATTGCTGGAGCTTACTTCCTGGCAATGCTGGATGCAAAGCAGCAAACACCACTAGGCAGAATGCCAGTCCAACATTGGTCCCACTCTCAGACACACACATTTCCACTATGGAATCACCAATTAAGGTAACCTGTATATCTTTGAGGATGTGTAAAGAAAACTAGAGTACCCAGAGGAAAATCCACACAGACACAGGGAGAAAGTGCAAACTCTTCATGGACATGTGCAAGATTTAAACCCAGGATGTTGAATCTGTGTGGCAAGCATTATTAACCACTGCACCACCCAAAATCAGAGAATGCAGGTCCTTCTCCTTGGTTCTTGGTGAGATTTTACTGACGTTTTTCTCCCACATTCCCCAAGATGTGCATATGTTGGGCTCCTGGGACTCTCTCAATTGGTGGACTGGATCCGCATCCTGGATTGATTCCTGACTTAATGAGGAACTGAATTTAGAAGATTAATTAATGGGTGGGTGAACAACTACTAACAAGGAGCCTGATCTCAAACACTCACAGGCAAGTATGGAATCTCAGATCATTTTGTCTTTATTTGGAGACTGCAGTCCCACTTAAAATAAAAGTAAGCTCTATTGTTAAAGTGGCCTGTTTGGCCCTAGAAGTGCCTGATACCACTCCATATGCCTTCTCTCCCTTTTGTCTGACATTAGATCTCCGGAGTCTTTTCTGTCATCATTTGCTCTCCCTCTTGTTCTTATCTGTCCAGGTGTTCCTTTGAATCTCAGAGACGCTTAATAAGTGAGTGCTGATTAGCCTCTAACTGGCAGTCTGCCTATTTATACACACATGCATGGCCATTCTTTGCCTAGTTATTCATATGCTTAAGTAAATATTAATAGCATCACAGTGAAAAGACAGATAAGTATTACTGCTTTGGCAAAGGAGAACATATTTCAGCTTACATACAGTATAGTGTTTGTCAGACAAGTCAGTTCTTTTGAGAATTTAAATTCAGAAAAGAGTTGAAGTCCAGCAGATAACGATGACAAAACACTGAGCAGCTCTTTGCAGGAAGCAGAGGCAGACGGGACTTTCCATTACATGGTGACATGTCACCTGCTCTCTGTTAATCTTCTTCAATTATCCACAAAAACTCATTATGAGTAGGCTGAAAATAATTCAAATTCTCTGTATTTTAAATAGTTTGTTAGCATAAATAAATGAAAGGATGAGAAAACCTACTTTTGACCACCCCAGCCAATAAGCTTCAAGCTACACAGAGAATAAAGGTATTTAGTGTTAATATTTTTAAACAGTTTTCTGTGCTCTTTAATTTCAGTTGCAGTATTTCCTTAAAATTCTCTTATCTTTATTTTCTGGACTGTTGCTTATGTCAGCCATATGTTTCAAAAGCTTTTCCTTTTAGGGAATTTGCAGTTTGTCTAACCAGTCAGACACTGCCGATGATGTCAGTGAAATGTCGGGTCTATTTAAACATCTGAAGAGGGTGTGGACTTTTAGAAGTGATACTTGGGAACAGTCATTTTTCTAGCTGGTTTGACATCATTAGCAAGTCGATTAAGCTGGTGGTATCATGGTCATGGCTATAAATAAACCTTTATAAAAGGAGGGACTGAGCGGGTTATCTACACTTTCAGGCTTGTCGGTGGCCAGCAGATCTCTAATTAATTGTACACTTTTCATTACCAGAGGTCAGACATGTCATTCATCACTTTACCATCTAGCTCAGAAAAAGGGAGGATTTGTTCTCATTTCCTTTCTCAAAGAACAGGCTAACAGACATGATTTCAGTGACTCCACATCCGCTCCCTAATTTTAGTCTAGTAGTTTTAGTCCTGTATCTCTAGCTTGTTTATTCAGAGGTACAGTTTCTACAAAGGTCAGACACAGCTTAGTCAGAGTGACCAATAAACTAATCTAGACACTTGTGTGTAGATTGTAAGATGATAAAGAATGTATTACAAGAGTGATAGTAGCTGGCAAGGCCAATAGAATGGTTGTCAGCTAGGTATTAAGCAAGAAAGCAGCGAGCAGAGGAGCAGTCATGATGAGCGCTTCGGAGTGGCAGAAAAGAGGGTGCTAAATCCTGTTATTATGAAAGATGCTCTGAAACTGAAATGTCTAAAAACAATAGAAAGCATCTTTCATTTTAAACAACACCTTTACATAGTGACAAAATAACACAAAGAAATCAAGAGGGTACAGTTTTCATATATATATTTTACAAATGGATCATACAGTTTGGGGTTACCAACAACTTTGATGCACAGAACATTAGCTACTACACCACAAAGCTTCCACAGAGTGCATAAAAGAATGGCTGGGGGACAGCACAACTCCTTCTTGCCAGCAGGTGGCAGTGTACCAATTACCTTGTTATGCAAAAAGGCAGTGGAAAACATGCACAAAGGCCATATTGCATTAGATGATTTTTTTTCAGTGATTTTCAGTCAGGGCGACACGGTGGCGCAGTAGGTAGCATTGCTACCTCGCAGTTAGGAGACCCGGGTTTGCTTCCCGGGTCCTCCCTGCGTGGAGTTTGCATGTTCTCCCTATGTCTGCATGGGTTTCCTCTGGGTGCTCCAGTTTCCTCACACAGTCCAAAGACACGCAGGTTAGGTGCTTTGGTGATCCTAAATTGTTGAGTGTGTCCTACAGTGGGCTTTGTTTCCTGCCATACGCCCTGTGTTGGCTGGGATTCGCTCCAGCAGACCCCCGTGACCCTGTAGTTAGAAAAAAATGGGTTGGATAATGGATGGATTTTCAGTCATAACTTACATAAACTTAAACAGTAACTGGTGCAATCCTGTGAAGACAGTCATCTAGTCTGATATACCCAGGGACTCACTTCAACTAGTCTGCAAAATGCCTCCAAGAATCAAACAGATCTGATTTTGTCTCTAGTCATGGGGTGGGCTTGTGGGCATGAGAGCTAACAACACATGAAAGCTCATCCAGAAGAACACTGCATATAATACAGCAACAAAGAATAAGGAGCCCTAGTGTTTTGGGCCTCACAAACAGAAGGGAAGTTTGTCTGTCTGATGTCTCATGTGTACATTGTGACAAATGGTGCTCTACCAGCACTTAACCTGACACAGACAGACGCAGGAGGCACACTTATAAACAAACTAATGTTTTTGTTTTCTTTTTCTTCGCCTGTGGGCAATGCCTTCCCCGTTTCCCACAGGCACAACCCAGTCTCACAAACACAGCACAAAACCAATACTTTTCTTCTTCTCTTTCTCTTATTCTTTCTCCCTCCTCCCGACTCTGGCTCCCGGAGTATTGTCTGCTGGTCCCTAATAAAGGTCATCCAGAAGTGCTCCAGGTGCTCGTTGATGCACTTCCAGGTGTGCCAGAAGAACCACCCACACAGGATCAAGGACAGTTGCAGCACATCCTGGCGGCACTCCCGGACCTCAACCGGGCTGTAACAAACTCCAATTCCCATGAAGCCCTGCAGGAGTCCGAGGTATCACTGCCATCTAGCGTTCCAGGGGAGGAGATGCTCTATCCACACTTTCTCCCCTGGTCCTTCCAAGGCAGAGGTGTCCTGGCCAGGCAGGCACCCCGGCCACGCATGACAACATACCACGACAGTATACGAAAAAAGAAAGAACATGTACAGATCTACTATGATATTAATGAAGTTTCAGCTATAGGGCCTATAATCCTGGAGGGGCCCCAGAAGCAACTTTAATTTTCATCCCCCTATAAATTGAAAACTATAAAGCACAGAAAATTAACTCTTATCAGTGACTTCGACATGTGAGATAATCCAGTACAGCAATTTAACAAAATAAGTTGTGGTGATCTGTCCTGAAACAACCCCATATTGAAGAACAGTGGCTACCCAGACTTTTTTGCTGGTCGTGAAGGGGTCCCCATAACAGTTCAAGCTTCAGGGCCCCAAAAATGTAGGTCCACCACTGGAGACTGCAGTTGAACTTGCCACACCTGTTAACCTTTTGTATGGCACTTGCTCTGCAGCATGCTATTGGTTGACAGATAAAGGGGTGTGCACAACTATGCTGAAACATTGGAGCAGAGTTGCATAATTTGACATGCCCAGCAATTATCTGTTGGTTTAAATGACATGTTCCGACAATGATGAGATCAGAAACTCACTGGCAAGTCTGACATACTCAATGGCTAGAAGACGTGTAATGTGATATTGGCTTAAGGTGTGCTCAGGGATTTAGGGCAGTGCCTGTAGTGAAACCTGAAAATGGGTGGCCTTTGATCAAACAGGCCACAGCACCCAGTTTGGAAAGTGCAATCAAATAATGCCGAGATGATTAATCACCAAAAGGAGTCAGACGGCCCAAGGTGGTGCTCTTGCTGGTGATTTTGACTGCTGCTTCTTGTGCTTATGTCATAATAGAATAGTGAACAAGGAGTTTGTTTTTTAAATTCAACCTTTAGATTTCAAAGAGGATAGTTCAAGAGCTGTGCTTGGCCTTGTGTTTAGAAATTTCTGAATACTTGGTTCAGCTTCTATTTTGCTGGTTCTTTAACCCTTCCCTCGGGTTTTTGGAAGTAATGAATCATATTTTTGCAATTATTTTTATTTTTACCATTGTTTTCAGCTATTAGAAAATGATTTTACACCATTTCTGTTGCCATTTTGAGTCATTTTCACCATGACGTGACATCAGTTTGTAGAGAGCTCATTTCCAGAAGTGATGCAATCGTTTGAGCAATGCTATAAAAATACTGCATTTGATAAACATCGCCAGAGTTTCAAGAGTCTTTTGTGTATGTATTAGCTTATGATCTATAGATTTCCCAGTTCCAGACTTTTGTTTCAATATGTAGTAATTGGCATTTTTGTTTAATTTTTCATGGGGATTTGGTAAAAGTTTAAAGAATGCCTTTCCTAGGGTTTTTTTAACTGAAAGAATTCATTTTTGATATTTGTTTTTTGTTAGAAAGATTTCTGTTAAAGATCATGCCATTAGGATCAAGGGTATAAGGGCCAGCTCCACACACTCCGTGGTATGCAACACTGGATAAGTTTACATTCCTTGTGCTTTGCTTTTGATATTTTCATCCGATTTTCAGGCTTTTTCCTTTTCCTTTTTGGCTTAGCTATTTGATTTATGTATTAGTTTTTGAGAAAAGATAGTCAGTCAGTCCGTCAGTGAGTCATTCTCCAACCTGCTATACCCTAACACAGGGTCACGGGGGGTCTGCCAGTGCCAGTCAGCACAGGGCCCCAAGGCAGGAACAAACCCTGGGCAGGGCGCCAGCCCACTGCAGGGCACCCACACACACACACACACACAGCAAGCACAATTTAGGATCCCCAATGCACCTAACCTGCATGTCTTTGGTCTGTGGGAGGAAACCCATGCAGACACGGAGAGAACCCAGGAAGCAAACTCAGGTCTCCTTATTGCGAGGCAGCAGCGTTACCACTGTACCACTGTGCTGCCCAAAAAAAGATAGAAATGGCTTTTTTTGTTACAACCTTCAGTTGGTTTCTGATTCATATTCCACCTACTAATCCTTACTGACAAATAAAATATGTCTGCCTTTCTCTGATTTACTGTTCAGCTTGGATGAACAACTAGAGAGATCTTTGGTTTTGATTTCCTCATCAGATCATTGCCATCAACTCTGGTAATCTTTCCTTGTGCAAGGCTTAATAGGTGCCAATTAATTTGCTGAACATGGGAGCACAACCCACCGCCCCATATAATGGCAAACTGAAAAGAACCTGCCTACAAGACAATAAAATAAATTAGTGTCAATGCCTCTCACACTTGGAATTTCTTTTTGGGCTTCAGAAAGCTCCATCTTCTCGGCTGGTTTGGGTCATAGCACCCCATTCTCTGGCTGGCAGGGCATAGAACTCCCAGCAGGGTCGGGGCTTAGAACACACGGTGTGGGCAGGGCTAGGCATCATCTCTTGGTGATGGTGTGTTGTGGAAGGAACAAGAGACTCTGTTAGCAACAGTGCCCCCTATTTCCTGGAGATGGTATGAGTCGGTTAACAGAGCCTTCCAGGGGGTGCCCAAGTGTGCCTGAGTGACACAGAGTGTAGGCTTGCTCTGCTAGCTAATGTTACCTGCACTCATTGAACAAGTGGTGGGAATAGGAAAAGAATGTTGGTAGTAACCATAGCTGGCTGTGGTGCCTGATTAAATCAGATTATTTCTAATTAAATTCAATGAATACACACACGTCTGAAGATTTAATACAGTACATGAACATTGAGTACTCAGGTTTATTAATTTTTTTTCTCCTTGTTACATCCCAGCCATAAAATTCCCTCTGCTCTGACTGGGTGGTCTTTATATGGTGTCATGCCTAGTTCAGGGAAACTATGGGCTTCTACAAAGAGCTCCATCCTTGGTGGCATGTTCTGTAGATAGTGACGGTACTTAGTTTTGGTACTTGGCGCTGAAGTAACACTGGGATGCAGTTTAAAAGCTGTTTTTCTGCAAGTAGAGTTGAGACTGGAGCAGTGGCGTAGCTAGAGTTCGTGGCGCTCAGGCGGTGCTTCAATTTGACACCCTCCAACACATCTGAATATGTTAACCTATTTATTTGGAAAATTAAAATTATGTACTTTTTAGAGAAATATTAAGATAAATTTTGCATAGATTTATTCATATATATAAGGTGGTCCAGATCTAATTATGCAATTTTCATCACGCTATAACTTATTAAGTTTATTACAAAAAAATCACCCGAAAAAACCCGGACCATCGAGAAGTGTGTGAACTGACGACATGAAGAATCGCCTTCGCGCCGAACCGGAATCGTCCCTGCATTAATCAAAGTCATCCAGACGATCTGGATTTGCATAATTAGATCTGGACCACCCTGTAGAGAAATAGCAATAATTATTCACATATAATTATTTATAAGCATCAACTAGACAAGAATATAGTATAGACGCACTGATAAGCCATGTTCTAATTATTAGTTTAATATAATTACACTGCGAAAACCAGAACCAGTGTGGTGTACAAGTGATAGGGGGGGATGTTTTCTGTGCAAAGCAAGAACACATTCGGATTGATAACGAAACGAAATTATAAATTGTACATTAGTTGTTTATCTTCCTAGAAATTATTATCAGTTTAATGTTTATTTTTGTTATTGGCTCATAAATTTCAACTATTGTGTCTGATGCCGTCACAGAAGGACAGTCTGAAAGTTATTTTTAAAGCATTTGTGGATAAAAATCTGAGAATGTAACTTTTTTCATTCATGAGTGATATTTTTCTGAACCCTGCTGCTTACACACAAACTGTACTGAACCTTTTGGCCAATAATGCTGCCCCCAGAAATGTGCCACCCTGGGCAGACTGCCCCCTCCACCCACCCCTAGCTATGCCACTGGTCTGGAGTCTGGCAATGAGCTTAGAAATTTCCCACTGGAGGAAAGAACAGAAAAAGATGGATGAATGGTGAGAGTGAAGGCGCATTTTGTAGTATCTTGAGGAAATCTATCTGGAAGGCAATAAGACAACAATAGAGAAAAATGGTTTTGTTTTAATGTTTTGATACTTTTTGATGATTTCTTCCTCCCTTTTATGTTTTATTTAAAATGCATTATTGCATTGCTAAGGCTAGTGATCAAGAATGGGATTTAAGAATTACAGAAAGTAAGCAGTGAAAGAGAATTTAAGGAGCAGGCAAATCCCCTGTCTTAAAAGTGGCAGAGGTCAGTGCATCAAAAAAGCAAACCAAACGTAAATGTCAAAACCAAAATGCTAAACAAAAGTCATGCAAAAATTCATTGCAAAAAGTTCTCACACTTTTTTTCTTTCAGCTAACAACATTATTACTAACATTTGAAGTTTGTCAAGACCAGACCACAGTGATGGGGGTGGCAGGAACTAGAGCTTATCTAAGCTAGCATAGGACGTAAGGCAGAAACAAACTCTGAGCAGACAAACACAAATACACAAAAACACACACACGACACAATTTAGCACTGCCAAATCGCCTAACCAGCATGTATTTGGGACAGTAGGAGAAAACCACAGCACTTGAGGTAACCCACACAGACGCAGGAAGAATATGCAAACTCCATGCTGGGAGGACTGAGGATACAAACTCTGGTCTCCTAACTGTGTTGCAGCAGCACTACCACTGTGCCACCATGCCAAACCTTTTAAAGTTTGTTTTGAAATTAATTCATAGCTTATATACATACTGCTGAGTGTTACCATCATGGCGTTTCATAAAATCTCTGCAACACCTGATTGGCCATGGCATCACAACCAAAAACATCACGGTCATGGTGTACGGGAAAACCATTGATCCCCTGTTCAGCACTGCTTTCGTTTACAAAGACTCCAGCAATATGCATTGTCACACACGTGTGCTTAGGAGGCGGTCAACAAGCCCTGAGGTGAGCAATTTATTATCCAATGAAGGGTTGAATTATGGCACTGATATCTCTCTTCCTGCTTTTTCAGAACCAAGGAAGAAAAATAATCCACACTCATTAACAATAATTCCCATATCAGAAAATGGCTCCACAACAACTTCCTCCTACGAACCAACGGCATTTCCAACTCCAGTAGATGACGTCACTTCTGGTCCCGCAATGATGAATGGCACTTCTATCCCAGACTGATGACATCACTTCCGTCGATACACCATCGATGCATTTGCTATTCCCGAACAACTTGCCCAACAAGTCCACAAACAGGAGGTAACCTCCATGGACGGCCTCATTGAGGCGGTTGAATGTCACTGGGCAGTCTGTAAATCGGATGGGTCAGAACGGCAATCTCGCGAAACCCGACAGCTTCGTGTACCTTATTCCGAGCCCTCCCGCCCTCCTTCCGAAGTCTCTACTTGAAGAAAAGAGAGACCGATTCTCCCTCACCCGCTGTTTCAAGTGGGGAGTCATATGTTTACTGCTTGCTCTACACCAGAGCTTATGGACTGTTCACTGGGCAAGGGTGAGAGGTACTGTGCTGTGATCAACCCTTTGTCTATTCCTTATACAGGAATAGTAATCATTAATGGCTATAAAGTGACCGCGATGTTTGATTCCAGGAGTAACATTTCTATTGTTGCTCACTGTTATGTTTTACCGTGACAATGGTTACATACTAAGATCAGTCTGAAATGTAGTCATGGGGAAACTCGTTATTACAAAGCTGCCTCATGTATCATTTCAGTAGAAAACGTTATGAAAAGCACTGTGGAGGCTGTTATGCCTGATCCACCTTACCCGGTGATACTAGGGTGGGACTGGTCTAAAAATAACTGCGGTAAAAACTATACTTCCCCTTTAATAAATGAGGGCTTTATTATGGATGGAAAAAACGCTAATCCGATTGCCTCCACGCCATGTATTAGTTCCCTCAATCCCAATACAACTGCTTTGTCTAAAGGAGATGAAGCTTCTTCAGGCACTATCAGAGGCACCAACCCTTCTGAAGGACCCGAACTGACTGAAACTCCGCCCTTTGAGGTCACCCAAGATCCCATTAATGAATTGGCCGGACATCAGCACCCATTTTGAAATCTTTTAACTTTTCTTATCCTTTTATTCTCCAGAGCGATGCATCGGACACAGGATTGGGTACCATGTTGAGCCAATGCATCGATGGTGCTGAACACCCCGTGATGTACCTCAGCCGCAAACTGTTGGATAGGGAGACCAGATATGCGGCGGTGGAACGAGAGGCTTTGGCTATTAAGTGGGTTGTGACGGAACTTCACTACTACCTATTGGGACGGGAATTCACTCTGGTGACGGACCATGCCACTTTACAGTGGATGGCTCTGAATCGAGAGTCAAATCCCGTTGGCACTAGGTGGTTTATGGAATTACAACCTTACAGGTTCACAGTCACTTATCGCCAAGGTTCTCTTCAGGCCAACGCCAATGCCCTCTCCCGGACCTATAACCTCTTGGTTCAGGCTGCCTGACCTGATGGGTCTGGGCTGGGGGGGTATTGTCATGTCACACACGTGCACTTAGGAGGCAGTCAACAAGCCCCGAGTTGAGCAATTTATTATCCGACGAAGGGTTGAATTATGGAACTGATATCTCTCTTTCTACCTTTTCAGAACCAAGGAAGAAAAATAATCCACACTCACTAACAATAATTCCCATATCAGAAAATGGCTCCACAACAATATCTTCCTACGAACCAACAGCACTTCCAACTTCTGTAGATGATGTCACTTCTGGTCCCGCACTGATGACGTCACATTCTGCCAACTCATTTTCTTTAACCATTTTCTCTCTGTATAAAAACGACCATCACAGCTCTATTGTTTGTCTGATGTATGAGTTTCAAATCGCATTTTGGCCAATTTCTTGGAGAATAATTATTATATGGGGCAATTCCTCAACTCTTTAAAACTGTTTTGTGATCTTCATTTATCACAGCATATAAAAGATTTTATTTAACTGTGTCATGGTTCAAGTACGCAACACGCTGAAATGTTGGTTCTATGCAGCAAATGTTATGACAAAGTTTCTTTGTTAAACAATAGCTTTATTAGATTGTTCTAATTATACGGAGGATACATTTACATACTGTATAACTGATAACTTAGGTGAGTACGTGCTTTAAAAGGTAAAGTAGGAAGGTCTAAAGCTTAGTTATTTGAGAGATCCCCGATTCTGACCCAGGGTTAGAGACTACAGTTGGGGGGCTGCCTTACAGAACATCATCAACTTACTGTTTTTACAGGCAGACAGCCAAAGCCAATGTAAAGCACTTTGTTATATGGCAAACTGTTTGGCACTCTTTCAAGGATAAGTTCAGCACAGCTGCACCTTTAGCACAATAGCAACTTAGTTAGGATAGTTAGAAGACCTTGTGAGTCCAAGATGGTAAAGTATTACAAATAAAATTTCTCTTACAGTAGTCTTACGGTGCCAGAAGTGATTCTTGGACAAGATACGTGTCTGGTGACAATTCGATAGAAAGTTTGTAATGAATAGGGACAAAATCCATCACTGAAAGGGTTCAGCCTCCCCACAGGGTTTCTATTACCGCCTGTCCATGCACTTTAAATGGTCAGATTTGTTGTGTCCCACAAAAAAAAATCTCCATACACACAGACAAACAACAAAATATTTGACACTGACAGAAAACAGAACGGCTGTTATCTATTCAAGAGCTCTGAAGCCCAAGATAAGTAAAACTTAAAAATTAAATTGTATATTGCAGTGAGCTCGGTGACCGAAGAGACAGATGGACATGCGTGTTAACTGCTGCAGCTACTTGGCTCAATGCATTTCAGATGTGCGTCTGTCTGCTATGATATCTTTCTGTCATTTCTGATTATTGCACTGCATGATATAACACCATGCATTGTATATACTACGTGTGTAAACGTTGCAGCTATATTTTGGCATGGGTAAGTTTGCACTTCCAGTTAGACCATAATGTTAATTTTTAGTTACTCATTTAGACGTACAATCAGAAGGTGGATTCTGTGTAGTCTGGTCTGTGGTCAGTGGTTTAAGTTCAGAAATCTACATCTCCTGTGGCTGCTCTTCATTACCAATTCTTTTAAAGGCTGTCCTTTCCTCCCCATTTTGGCGGGGTGTGAGACACTGTTTATTTCAAATTCATATAGTTCTTTCAACCTTACATTGACTGCGACACTGTTGTCATAACTGAACAACACAGAGAACACACAACCCCTGCAATAACATATCACTCATCTTTACCAATATTATTATTACTTGTTTGACACCTCTGTCCAAGATGGCTTACAACTTTTGACGTATACAATTGGTTACTTGGTCAAACAGTGTCATTAGCTTGATTTGAACCCAAAACCTTCAGGGTTTTAAGTCCAAATCCTTAACCACTTTGCCACCCTGCTTGCACACTTGTCTATTAATGAATGTCTTCAAATGCTAATACATATTCACAGAAAGGTTTTTATTATTACTTGTTTGACACCTCTGTCCAAGATGGCTTACAACTTTTGACGTATACAATTGGTTACTTGGTCAAACAGTGTCATTAGCTTGATTTGAACCCAAAACCTTCAGGGTTTTAAGTCCAAATCCTTAACCACTTTGCCACCCTGCTTGCACACTTGTCTATTAATGAATGTCTTCAAATGCTAATACATATTCTCAGAAAGGTTTTTATTATTACTTGTTTGACACCTCTGTCCAAGATGGCTTACAACTTTTGACATATACAATTGGTTACTTGGTCAAACAGTGTCATTAGCTTGATTTGAACCCAAAACCTTCAGGGTTTTAAGTCCAAATCCTTAACCACTTTGCCACCCTGCTTGCACACTTGTCTATTAATGAATGTCTTCAAATGCTAATACATATTCACAGAAAGGTTTTTCCCTTGCAATAGGTTATGTTTATTTTTAACACATCCAATATGCTCTCCAGACATGCAATACACGTTTATATGTTTAATAGGTGATTTTTCCAATACCGTTTATCATAATCAGAAGCTTGCTTTCTATCAGACCAGGTTAACACGAGCACCTGTGATCTTTGCAGTTCAACATCACCGACCCAACTTTGAGGGCTGCTTTCATGAGGCATTGGATTGGGTTAGAAATGCGACACTCAGTGAGTCATCTAATCGACTCCACCTCTTTTTAAGCACAATTCGTTCATGGTTGTCTCCAGCCATATACAAGGGGGTACCCAAAAATAACTGGAATCTGTACTTGGTGTGCAGTCTAGACTTAGTTGTGAATTTCTCCGCTAGGTGTAGTATACTTACAGTATTCTGCGGCTGTCCGCCAAGTGGTGTTGCTCCTTATTGTTCATACAGTATTCCATGTCAGCTTTTCTTGGTATTTATTAAACGTGTTCTACGATTATTGTGATGGGCGAGTCTGTGTAAAATTTTATTTCTCTTAGGGAAAACAGCTGCTGAAACTATAGTGATGCTTGACTCTGCTTTTAAGGAGGAAACTTTAAGCAAAACACAGGTCTATGAGTGGTTTTTGAGGTTGAAACGAGGGGAAATGTCACTTGATCTTGTTCTGTGCAACTTTTTCTTTTCCCCGCATATGAAAAAAGAACTCAAAGGAAAGAGTTTTTGTACTGTAGAAAAAGTCAAAGAAAAATCACTGCAGGCATTGGACAACATTCCTCTTCAGCAATTCCAAAAATGTTTCAACCAGTGGGAAAACCATTGGGACAAGTGCATTCATCCACACGGAGAGTACTTTGAAGGAGACTAAAGTAAGTTTCAATAAGTAAAAATTATTAAAAACTTTTTTTTTTTCTTTTCAATTCTGGTTATTTTTGGGTACCCCCTTGTATATTACATTTCTGGCTCTGCAAGACTACTCTTACACTGGACATCTGAAAACCCTCAAAATGGCACAAAACATCTAAAAAGGCACTGAGATGTGACTGTTACAAATAAAAAAATACTATAAAGGGCATAATCACATTTAAAAACTTAACTCAAATTCTAAACATGTCAAAATAAAGGTTCATCTTGCAGGTATGGAGAGCCACACGAAGATGACATTCTTGTGCCATTTGCTTTAGTCTGAGTGCAAGACAGTGTCAGACTGTGGTTTGCATGGTAATACTGCTTATGATTTGTAAGATTATTAATCAAGAAACAGAAGTGAATCTACAAAAAGTTTCAAGTCCAAGATAGGGGTGAATGTCAAGTCTAATACCAACTAAATAAAGTCATTAACGCAGAGCTACTTAACAAAGCAAGAATGCTATGATTTCTCCAAAAACAGGAGGGCCAAAACAATCAAAGAACTTTTACGAGTAAAATGTTTCATTATTTCATTAAGTTTATTAAAGTGTTCAAACTCAAAATTTAAAAAATCAAACCAAAAGGGACCCAAAGAGCACAGCTACAAAAAGTAAACTTGTGCTGCCAGGTGGAAATGGCAGGCCAAGGATATGTCCGAATTTGTGTTGCCAACGGGAGAAGAGACAGAAAGTAAAGTCAAAACAGAAAGCACGGGCCAAAAGCAAGACAGACAAAATTAAACCATTCCAAAAGCCCAATACACGTTGACCCAAAGAAAAATCAAAATAAACTTTTGATAACTGATGCATGAGAAGTTGTTTTTGATCTGGCATATAAGTTTGATTTATTCCAACTTTTCCTTGGACAGAAAAAATTATCTGAGTATGGTTTTCTGGATTTCCGAGGCTTCCTTATCATTATAAAATCAGTAAAAAGCACCATCTGCTTTTCTTTATGACCACCACCAGGCTCAAGACGCAATGCAGGATGCAATACAGTTCCCGAAGGTCACATCATGACGTCAGTAGAATGGTATTTTTAAACCCAGCAACATGCCTACCCAGTCATCCAATACCGAATTCATATAGGAAAAGACCTTGGATTCATTTCATATTGTTAGTTTTGTATTTGCTAGTTACAACAATTTTTTCTGCCCTCTGGGCACTTGGTACACGTGCCCGTTTTTTGCTTACGACTTACCTACAATTCTGGCCTTGAGTGACTCCAAAAACGTGTAAAGAGAAATAATCATCACAAACTCATACTGAAAAAATCAAGTAAAATATCCAATCATGACAACAGCAACTGAGTGTAAAAACTAAACATAAAATGACAGCACAATATGATGTTAAAATTTGAAAAATCTGTAAACTGAAAGAAGGTTGGGAGCATGTGCTGATGTGCTGATATAAGTTGGAGGACCTGCTTGCCAGGCTGGATGCAGATTAACATCATACCCAGAACAATACAATTGCAGGTTAAGGGCCTGGCTCAAGGGCCCAACGGAGTAGAGTCAGTCCTGGAGTTTATGGGATTTGAAGGAAAATTAATAAATATATTTTGTACGTTTAAAAAAAAAACTAAAACCATAACAGAACTAATGCCACAGCAAAGCAGTTGTGACAGCAAGTTGCTTATATAGGACTAGAAACACTCTGGTCCTCATAGCACCCCAGGTCACTCCACCGAGGTTGCTGCAATGTCTTTCACTGCTAGCCGATGCTGCCACTACTCTTTTCCTTGCAGACATGATATATTCTTTTATTTTGTTTGTTTTTAACCTGCATTTGTACTGTTCTGGGCAGCCATGTTGCATGAATGTATAGCTGCTATCTGTGGTGTTCTTACTCAGCAAAGTTTTAATGAAAGGAGTTGAATCAAGGTGAAAAATACTTAATACAAAACGCTAAATGAAAATCAGCAGTCATTAGTCAGTAATTGAGTAAAAACATCATTAAGAGAAACACAAAGAAAATCACAAACTAAACATTACATTATTCTAAACATGGATAAAAACAATATGTCTTTGGTGATCCTTTGACTGGTAATGCTGGACGTCAAGTGGCACACACTCCTAGGGAGTCCCTATAAATCCCCTAGGCAATGAACACCACAAGACTCACCAAATGTTGGTGCTCAAGAGAACCAAATGTTGACATCACAAACAGGCAGAATCAAGACAGCAAGAAACAAGTACCAAAAACCTTAAAGTCCAAAAAACTTTATAAACTGCAGAAATTATAAATAAAATACACCAATCATAACACATGCAAAGGACCTGATGCCCAATTATGTGGTGGAGGAAGGCCACACCTTCCATTCAATGGTTGTGCATGATTCTCTGCTGTGCTTAGAATGGATGATGTGTGTTTACAATGGAAATGTTCAGTTGGCGTGTGCAATGTACTTCACTGTCAGCAGGGGTCGCTAAGGTTGTTTTCCTGTCAGCAAGGCCATGCGTCCACACTGCAATGTGGTGCGTCTGCACAGCTTTACTTTTCCTGTCAGTAAGGGCATTTGGCTGCATTAGCACTTGCTGTGAGAAGGACCCAAAGCCCAATTTTGTAGGTAAAGTAACCCATACAATTTGTGGGTTGTGTTACATGTATCCTGGCATAAGCTCAAAGTTCAAGGCCTAGTTGTTTGCAAGTTTCGGCAAGGCAGAGGATCATCCCTTAGCATTTTACTCATGGCGTGCTACACGTGTACTTGGGAGACAACTTCAGGACTTGTCAACAGTTCCACCCTAAGTTGGAAGATGGAGCTTCCTTATGTCTCTTGTCTCCTTCGCTCTGCAGAGGGCCGATGACTTCACATCTGGTTTTTGGATGCCTGAGTATGGCCCTTTCATCTTGCTGACCTTATAACTGGCATCAGCGCCAACTTTCCACAGACTGATTAAAGGGAGACTCCTTATCTGTAAAGACATGTTTTTTTTTTTTTTTGCAAAAGCTGTTTTTGCTCAACTTCACAATATACCAAGATTATCATTCTGTGCCCCAAACCTTTACCATTGTTTGTCTGTTTTTATTACAAGAGATAAATTTTCACTTAAATGGTGATTGAATAAATGCAGCACATGACAGTAACATTTGAAACAACTTTGTATTATGTTGTGTGAATAAAAACATAACACTGAATAAAATGTAGACAAATAATGAAGTGCCCAGAATGACTTACATGCTTAACAATCTGCACTATGAGAAGACACAAAAACTAAATGAGTGTCTGAGTGGAACAGAATTCATCTAGTCTGGATGTGGTCACATTATCTTGTGATGTGGCTTTATTGTGGGGCACAGAAAGAGAAAGTGTTCGTATAGGATAAAGGTATGTCTGCCAGATCTGCCACTGCCTAGGGGACATTTCCCTTTAGTGTGGAGGGAGAGCTGTCAGCTTGTAAATGCAACATTGCGAGTTCAGATCTCACCTGTGCTCTGACCCCCAAAAGTCATAGTATATGAAATCAGATCAAAATCAAACCTCTGCCATCTCAGGATGGACAGCAATGAGCGAGAGAGAGTGAGTGCAGGTGCCAACCCTGAGTGATGCCTCAATGGTGACACCTTACAAGCAGAAAGGCTTCACGAAATAATGCATGTTTGCAATCTGAGAATTTTTAAATATTTGTGTAAGCTTTGTTGGCCCAGTATGAGAGAGTGTAGCGGTATGTATAATAATAATTCTTTACATTTATATAGTGATCTCACTACTCAAAGAACTTCAGTGAGTGGGGAGTCACTTCAACAACCACTAATGTGTACCGTCCACCTGGTTGATGCAATGGCAGCCATTTTTGCACCAACATGCTCAGCACACATTAGCAGTTAGATGGTGAAGTGGTGAGAGAAATAGCCAATTAGAGACAGGGGATGATTATGGGCCAGAACGTCCAGGCCGTGTTGGGCAATTTAGTCTGAACATCACGATAAATCCTACTCTTTAGAAAGGATGCCCAGAGATCTTTTATGACCAATGTGAATCAGGACCTTGGTTTTACGTCTCATCTGAATGACGGCAACATTTTAAAAGCACAGTGTCCCCGTCACTGCACTGGGGGAATTATAATTCACATTTAGACCACAGGGTAAGCGCCCCTACTGCTTGGCCTCACCAAACCCTCTTCCAGCAACGACCCAAGTTTTCCTAGATTTTCTCCTTTCCAAGTACTAGACGGGTCTGAACATGCTTTAGCTTCAGATGAATGACCTGCTCAGAAGCGCTTGTGGTAATTAAAGTTTTCCTGTGATGTGATGACATAAGCCTGGGTGGCTCTTGACTTACTCCAGATGTTGATAGCATAGGCTCCAACTCTCAGTCACCATAAAATTACATTACATGGGTTTCAGATAACGAAAGGATGGATGTTAACAAATAATCTAGTTGTCACACTTTTATACTGAAGGGTGCAAACCACTGAACCAAGACTAACTGTGCCGAAGAGCGGTCAAAATATCAGCAATCATCCATTTTTAGAATCAATTCTGGATCTTTGAGCACCACAAGCTACACTGGCAGCATTTGGTACATTGCAGGTGCCAGCCTAGGATAGGTTGCAAGCCCATCACATCACACATTTATACACACACCTATAAACATAAAGACTAATTTAGATGCTCCAATTAACCTGAAAGTTTAATAAAACAAAAACAGATATAGAAGGAGCAAACAATGGAAGTCCCACAAGTTAGACCCAGCAAGGAATCTTGAATTGATGTTGTTGTAGTTTAACTATACTGAAGGCCTGGCCCTTCTCTGATCAGTGGGTAGTCTCTCGGCTCTTCCCAAAACCATCAATTGCCCCTCCCCTCTCCTCGGGTATAGTCATACGTGATAGTTCTGACAATACAACCCCAATAACTCTCTTTCCAATCTAAGCCTCTCCAGGGTTCATGTCCAAGTCAGTCTTAAAGTGTCATCTGGAGTGAGATGTGGTCCTATCAAGGTGTCCTGAGCTAAGATATTCGCATTCAACTATAAAACGGCAAATTTCATATGCAAGTTTTCATACTGGAACTCTTGAGTGCCATCTAGTGGCCATTTTTTAAACATTCTCTCAGTTTCTAGTTGAACTATTCAACCATTCTCCCACTTTGTTCTCTGCCACTGTTTCTGTACCTGCTAGTGGGGCGATATTTGCATGGACTTTGTGTGCTCTGTAAAATACTTTGTGATATGAGTCTGCATGAAAAATGCTATGAAAGGAGTGACTAGTACAATTTAGATTAGTGACTTACAGTAACAACAACATTCACACTGACCTCATTTTTTAAGGACAAACAGCCAATATATTAGTGAGTGCACTGATCTCATGGAGCCTTTCCACATCTGCTTTAGAGCTGATACATGTACGTATCATAGATTGTCAATGACTGCAAACTAGAAAATGGATGGCCATTACAACTTTCTTTTCATGCCATCCTTTTTTTTGAATCCTTACTGTGAGATTAGCTTGGAGTGAAATGAGGGAAGAGTCTGTCATCACACATTTCTATCTGATGAATCCCTGACCTTTGCTTTCCAGAATTTTGGCCTGGGACACTCACAGCAGATATTCAACTTAATGAGCCATTCCGCCATATTACAGTCAAGAGGAGTAGTGAATGTGATGGATGTGCCAGTGAGATTTGGGAAGTGAAAAAGTCTACTGCCAAATACAGTGGATGATAATTTCTTGATCTTCTTGCATGCTGGTTTGTTGTAATTTCTTTAAAAATCCATGCTGTCCCAAAAATGTACATCATTTCCAAACCTGCTACATACAGCTCAGGATTGTGTTATTTCACTTTTTGCAATGCTTTTCTAAAGACGCATTCAACTACCACAGAACAAAATGCACACAGAAACAGGAATTCTGGAATTGATCTGCCGATTCATCAACAGCTGAGGACAATACAGATACAGACACGTTTGACATTACCCTCATTAGTTCATGTGAACGGGTGACCTAGTGATTCTTCATTGGTGTGGCCCTCCTGTAGCACATCAATCCTGTTCAACTTGTTTCTTTGTGACAAAATACTCTCACCTAACTTTCAGTCTCCCTTGAATATCTACAACTGCTTTGTTGCACTTCTTTGGTGCATGTAGAAAGACGAGTACTGTGTACATTTCTGCTCTCCATGCTACTGTACGAAAATGACATTGTAGTGTTAGAAAAAGTCCAGAGAAGAGCGACTAGGCTGATTCCAGGGCTACAGGGGGTGAGCTATGGGGAAAGATTAAAAGAGCTGAGGCTTTTCTGTTTAAGCAAAAGATTAAAAGGTGACATGATTGAAGTGCTTAAAATCATGAAGGAAATTTGTAGAATGTACTGAGACTGTTACTTTGAAATCTCACTCCTGATGACACTTTAGGACTGACTTGGACATGAACCCTTGTATTGTATAAGGTTGTATTGTCAGAACTATCATGTATGACTATACCCGAGGAGAGGGAGGGCAATTGATGGTTTTGGGAAGAGCCGAGAGACTACCCACTGATCAGAGAAAGGCCTGGCCTTCAGTATAGTTGGGACCAGCAAGAAATCTTGAATTGACTTTGCTTTAGGTTAACTTGTGGGACTCCATTTGTTCCCTCCTTTTACATCTTATTAAACTTTTAAGTTAATTGGAGAATTTAAATTAGTCTTATGTTTGTATGTTTGTATGTGTGTTGTGATGGGCTCACGACCTATCCAAGGCTGGCGCCTGCCATGCACCCAATGGTGCCAGTATAGCTTGTGGTGCTAAAGGGTGAACTCTGGAATCTCATATTTTTCACTGATAACTATGGAGGGGCTCATTTCTAAGTTATTTAATTAAAAAAAGGGTCCCATTTCATTAAAACAATTATTAGAAACCCTGTGACCACAACCCCTCAGACAATCCAGGGGACGCTACTCTACAATAATTCAAAGTTGCTCAAACTTGTCATCCAGCTACTTCTGACCATATTTTCATGATCACACATAACACTGTGTTAAATTATAATGATTAATTTAAAAAAATGTAAAGTTTGAAAAACTATTCTTAAATTAATTGGCACTCCAGAGCTCCATAAGAACATATACAAAGGGAATACAAGCTTTTAAAACTATGGGGTGTTCTATGTTTCACTGAATGGCCTTTTCTTTATCATCAGTTTCCTGCCCGATTGTGGTCATCTGAACCCACACGGAAAGGCCAAGAAAGCCAAAACCATCTCACTAAACCACACTTTAATAGTTTATTAAATTAACAAACTAATAAAAGAAAACAAAGTAAAAATAATTCAGTCACAAAAAAGTTTAACTCTGAATATTCCCAAAGTACAGTACAATCAACAAAATGCTTAAAAAGAAAAAAAAAAAAAATTTTAATAAATTTTATTAACCCCAAGGCAAATTTAGATGCATTCAGCAGCAGAAACATAGAAAACAAGTATTCAGACTAACAGGACAAATAATACAATTAACCAATAGATAGACAGATACAGTAAACAAACAAATACATAAATAAATAAATGTATATTGTGCAAAAAATTGCAATTGGAAAAGAGTTTTTTAGCATACCATGGTAGAATGAGTCTGTGACTAAAGGTGCTCCAAGAAAGTGCCTCCTGGAGGGGGTTTTTCATGATGGCATCCAATTTTGCCACCTTCCTCTTTTCTACAACAGCCTCCAGTGTGTCCAGGGTTTGCCCTGTGATGAAGAAGGCTTTCCTGATACGTTTCTGTGGGCATTGTGGGTCTTTTAAGCTCAAGTTGCATCCCCAGAAGACTGCAATGTAGAACACCACACTGGTACTATTAACTGGTAGAACATTTATAGCAGCTTGCTGTACACATCTAAAAACCAGAATCTCCTCAGGAGGTACAGTCTGATCTGGTCTTTTTTGTACATAGCCACTGTGTTGTCCAACCAGTCCAGTTTCCTGCTTATGTGAAGCCCCAGGTAACTGTAGCTCTGCACCACTTCCATAACCTCCCCTGAATGATGACTGGTCTCTAAGGCTTTTTGGCCACCACTAACTCTTTTGTCTTGCCTATTTTAAGTTGCTGGTGGGGCTTCCTGCACCACAAGACAAAATCTACAAGCTTCCCGTACTTAGGTGGTCTCCATTATTAAAGCAGGCTGAGAATTTAAAAAAAAAAAAAAGGAAAAGAATGAAACAAATGGTCACCTTAACATAAATTTTACTTTTATAGTCTTATTTATTTTTAGTTCTATTAACATCAATTTTATTTCTGTTAGTATCACACAATGCTAAATGCTGGTTCAAACCAGTAGACACATGACTTAAATCAGCTCAACTTTTTGATACAAAGTCACAGACAATTTACTGCATCACTCTTTGTCTATTTTATAATTAGAAGCTGATTTGCTAATGTTGGTTACATTAAACAAATGTTATTCTCCAGTAATGTATTTAATGCTTCTTGGTCAAACAGACAACATTTTGTGTTTTGTTTGTGTTTCTTATTCTGGTAACATTTCCCTGGGGACAAATTGTTCTGCTCTGTGAAGATGCTTTTGCATTTTTGATTTGTTTTGCCTAAAAAATGAAGATTTTTTTCAAATGATTTTATATCTTCTCTAAACAAAAAAAAAAAACTGTCTTAAATTAAAATGCAGACTGTCTTAGCTAAAACGTCAAAGGGCAGAGTTTATTTTCAAATAAGGAAAGGATGGCTTTGTTAATTATTCCATTCTATTCCTATGATTCTTCACACAATACTACTAACAATAACACACATTTATTAATAAAAATAGTTGGTATGGAAGTTTGAGGCTGGAGTTGTTTGGAGGGGAGGTTGTGGATTCTAGGTCAGAAATTATTTAAAGGAAAATACTGCTTGAGTGATATAGTTTCAATAAAATGTTTGGGTGATATAGTTTCAACACAATATTGCAAATTACTGTTTTCAAGAATTCAAAAATGTAACACATAGAACTTAAGACAGTAAAAACTTGTAAGATAAAGTTTCTATTTTTCTCACATACCTTATATTAAAATGTATTTTCTATCTCATTCAGTGGTCACATGAAAAAATAAGTCTCCATGATTATGTTCATTCCAGTTTGTTGGACAGAAATGATATTTCATTTAGAGGTCGCTGTTAAATGTAAATTAGGCACACCTACATCAGTAGCATGAGACGATTTCAGAGAACAAAAGTTCCATTGTTCCCTTTGTTGACGGTGCAAACTGCTGAAGAAACTCTGGAATAGAATTTAAAGCGGAGATTGGAGAATCTGTCCAAAGGACTACAATCTCTACATCATTTCAATGATAAAATATCAGAGAGAATATCTAGAGGAAAAGTTTGACTTCTGAATAGACCACACAATAAAAGAAAAAAAATAAATAAATAAAATAAAATCGAACACAACATATCAAACCCCATGCTCATTCATAATCAAGGCTTATATGGATGACATGTTTTTTATGAAATGCCTTTTAGCAGCAGGGAGTATGGCATTTGTGAAAATAAACAATTTTTTTAAACAAAAAAACGAGTTTTGCACAATTCAAAAAAAAAAAAAAAAAAAGACAAGTTAGTATTGAAGCACATCACACACCATGGTCAAAAGTGCTTTATATGGGCTACTTCTAAAGTATTAATGGAAAAAAAGAGAATACTCATATGGATGCTTTATGCTAAATATATATATTTCAAATTTCTCAAAAAAGGAAACAAAAAATACAAAATAACAACACGATACAGTATTCTAAAACCATTTCAAATATTAACAGCAATTTAACATACAAAGCAGAGGTTTAAAAAATATGGCCACAAGTTTAAAAAAAAAAAGCAATTCCCGGACATACATACCTTAGTTCAGCTAACTTTTATAATTTGAAAAAAAAAATACTATAATGAAACATAACTTCTTCGTAATTTCAATTATTAGAAAAAAATAATAAATATGAATTTTTCTCCAAAAAAGCACATTTTCGCATTTTGAAAAAAGTCATAATGCTATTATTTGTGAAAGTCTGAAGGCTCTATAAAAAGCTAAGTCTTTTGCAGAGAGGGACATTCTTGCTGCCCCTGTGCTCATGAATCAATCACTTGGTGACTTGGAGCTCCACTTCTTGTTCTCAGCTGGGACTGAGCTATGTCCGCTAAAGCACTCTGTATCTTCTCCAGCAGCATATCTCCCCGATTTACAACCTCTTCAAGGCGTAACGCTGCTTCATGGTTCTCTTCCTCCAGTTGACGGAGACTAGCCGCCTACATGAAAACAAATGTTAACAATGGCATTAGCAAATCAGAATGACAAAAAACCATCAAAATATCATGTAAAGGAACACTTTGGCAATTTATCATTTAAACTTAAAACACAAAGACAACCCTTGAGTTACACAAGACATTGCAAAAATATCCAGTCTTTTCAGCATCTCATCCATGCCTGCACCTTTACCGAATACAAAGCTTTTGACAATGGCACTGCCTCAATTTCATGGCCTTATTAGACCCCACACACAAGCACTTGGTTCAGCCACAGCTCCTGCCTTTATGGGTAACATACTTAGCATTAAGTTGGTATATTCAATATCGGCAGTGGACTCCACCACCCCTCTCTCCTGTTCCAAAATTTTAATTTGTATCTAGACACTACTAGGGTGGCCCTGAAGTGCAATGCACAAATCTAATTAAATTAAAAACAAAAAAACAAATTGGAAACACAAACAAATCAGAAAGCGTAAAAACAAATTGAATACGAAAAAACCAGTAAGAAAATACAAAAACAAATCAGAACTGCAAAAACAAATGAGAAAATGTAAAAAAAAGAGAAAAGAGCAAAAACAAATTGGAAATGCATAAAAAAAAAAGAAAATGCAAAACCAAAGGAGAAAATGCCAAAACAATTTAATATGCAAAAGCAAATCAGAAACAAATGCAAATAGAGTCACAAACAAACAAAATGACTGTGCAAATAAATTGAGAAGCATGAAAACAAAAAGAGAAGCACACAATCCAAATCAAAGCAGAAAAAAGTGTAATCTAAACATACTGTACATTATAATCCAATCCCAGCTTTTCAACGAGTAGTGTCATGGAAGCAAGACCGTTGAAAGGTAAAAGTGATCTCATGTTTTTCAGTATTTTTATATACAGTACTGTAATTTGGCAGAAATAATGTTTGCCTAACTTCAAGCACTTTCTGCCAGAGCCGTGTTTGAAGTATTACAAACATATTTCAGTATTTTTAATTGGTAGTGAAGCTTTTGCATCTCAATTTGTTTGCAGAATCATTGTTTTGTAGGCATGCTGCTCCATTTGCATTTGTTGTTTCCGATTTGTTTTTGTATATTCAATTTGTTTTTGAGTTCTCATGTTTCTGCATTTCTAATTTGTTTTTGTGCATTCTGTTTTGCTTTGGCATGTTCAGTTTGCATTTGTGCCTTCCAATTTGTTTATGCATTTTCTTATTTTTTTTGTGCATTCTGATTTGCTGTTGCATATTCAATATGTCTTTGCATTTTCCAATTTGTTTTTACACATTGCATTTCTCTGTAGTGTACAGTGGCCCATTTTTGATGAGCATCCAGTTTGAGGTCCAAAGGTCTACATCTTATCACTTTGTGATGTCATCTTCCCTCTTTCATTAAATAATATATTAAAAGGAAATTAAACAAACAGTGGTGTGAGTCATGTTAAATAGTAGACAGCTCAGCAACTTGTACAACATATAAAGTTTAGACAATAACATATGCAAATGATTTAGAGAACTCACAAATAAGTGATAAGCAACACATTACAACACCAAGCATTTGAGGTAACTATATGTGGATCCACTTCCTACAATGTTTTACCTTAGATTACAGATTTAAAACAACAATAAATGGAACACCATTAATGGATATAACATGTGGCAACTTAAAGTTGGAATTGAAATGATGAGGACCAGAATCAGGAGTCAGCCTTTCTTTGATCAGAATGATGTCAGAAAGGTCCTTAAACAAGCTAAAATAAAAAACATCTCAGGTCCAGACAAAATAAATAGATCTATTAATCACTCTTGCCTAGAACAACTCTCTCCAATATTCCATTCCTTATTTGTGGTCTTTGGATTTACAGCAAGCATCCAGTTTATGGAAACAGGCAAACATCATTCCATTAGCCAAAAATACACACCCCAAAGCATAAAGCGACTTCAGACCAGTGGATTAACTTCTCATGTCATGAAATCCTTTGAGAAGTTAATTAAGAGACAACTACTTTACAAAATCCAGTCATATAAGGACCCTCACCAATTTCTATGCAAAGAAGGGGCTGGAGGCTGCCATAGCAATGTTTCTGAATTTACTGTTTGAGAATTTGGAAGGATCAAAAAAACCATGCAAGATTCCAGTTTGCAGATTTCTCGTCGGCTTTTAATACAATCCAGCCCTACATTTTAGTTGGCAAACTGATTGATCAGTTTTGTTTGGACCCTAACTTGGTGGAGTGGATAATTGGCTTTTTAACAACAAACAGAACAAAGACCAAGTGTTAATGGCCGTTTCTCTGATAGCCTATGTATATCTATCAGTACCCCCAAGGTTAATGTTTATCAGCTCTTGTTTCTCTTATATACAAAGACTGCAGGAGTACACACAATGACAGACATATCCCGAAATTTGAAGATGACTCTGTTATTGCGAGTCTTTTACAAGATAAAGGGGACAGCCATGGACCTACCGCCAATGAGTTTGTACTATGGTATGATCATTCCTTTCTTACACTTAAATATTTCTAAGATAAAAGACATGGCTGTAGATCTCAGGTGCGCCAATTCTTTCAATGCCTCAACTTTAATTAAACGACAAGACAGTGGAGATTGGTTGAGCATTATAGACACCTGGGGACATTCATTGATAACAGACTAAACTTTGACTTAACACAGAACTAATTTCTATGAAGATACAGACACTGCTTTTCAGTCTTGGGAAACTCAACCGTTTTAAAGTGAACAAAGCCATACTGGCACAGTTTTCAAGTCCTTTATTAAATCTATTGTCACATTTGCTTTAATGTGCTGGGTTTGGCAACATCAGTATTAATAAACCCTTAACAACATTGTAAAATATAGCAGAAAAATAACTGATTCGCAGCAGTCCTCTGTCACTGAACTGTAATACAAACAAATTGGAAAGAAAGTCGACTCGAGACTGTCATACAGTAGCCATCCTCTTTTTCCTTAATTTCAGATATTGCCATTAGGTTGTAGATTTAGGTTTTTGAAGGTAAAGAGCAACTGATGTAATAAGTAATTTCTACAGCTATAAAGATTTGGACTTATGTTACTTGTAGGGATGCTGCTTTTTCTAAATTATTAGAGCTTTGATAGAGCTTTGATGAACCTTCCAAGTGCTTGCAAAATACTTATACAAACAGTAACTTTTCAGTTTTTCGTCTTCAATTAAATATCTACAGAAAATGGTTTAATTTGACTTTGGAAATGTACTGTTCACATTAAAATACTTAATGGATAAGTATGTGTAAAAATCTTTTGTTATGCAGAATATTATGTCGACTTTCAAAGGGGGTGAAATACTTTTGAATGCTGCTGTACTTTGCTGTTGACAAAGATTAAGCATTTTTTTATTGGAATAACTACATTCATTATTTGGAGCTTATATAACAAATTACACTATGCACTCCTCTGCCAGCAATGCTTTATATACTGTAAAATTAACACACTACACTATTAGTACCTGGGTGTTTTTAACAATAAGTCATTGCATTTTCCAGTATGTGCTAAGATCAGTTCTAACTTGATTTTTGAAGTGTAGCTGAAAAAAGAAAAATGTCAAAATAGTGATAATATACAGTGAAATTTATTTATATGCATGGCATTAAGTTTATGTAAATAACTTTTACAATCTTCACTATTTTGTTTTTATTTACTAATTTTTTATGATTGATGAGGCATCAAAAAGACTGAACTTTATTGTTGGGCTTCTTCATCTAATTAACCACGATAACCACAGTCCCACAATATATCACACTGTTCCTTTGGACACGATCATTGGAATCAATTTATACAGTGCATCCGGAAAGTATTCACAGTGCATCACTTTTTCCACATTTTGTTATGTTACAGCCTTATTCCAAAATGGATTAAATTCTTTTTTCCCTCAGAATTCTACACACAACACCCCATAATGACGTGAAAAAAGTTTACTTGAGCTTTTTGCAAATTTATTAAAAATAAAAAAACTGAGCAATCACATGTACATAAGTATTCACAGCCTTTGCCATGAAGCTCAAAATTGAGCTCAGGTGCATCCTGTTTCCCGTGATCATCCTTGAGATGTTTCTGCAGCTTAATTGGAGTCCACCTGTGATAAATTCAGTTGATTGGACATGATTTGGAAAGGCACACACCTATCTATATAAGGTCCCACAGTTGACAGTTCATGTCAGAGCACAAACCAAGCATGAAGTCAAAGGAATTGTCTGTAGACCTCCAAGACAGGATTGTCTCGAGGCACAAATCTGGGGAAGGTTACAGAAAAATTTCTGCTGCTTTGAAGGTCCCAATGAGCACAGTGGCCTCCATCATCCGTAAGTGGAAGAAGTTCGAAACCACCAGGACTCTTCCTAGAGCTGGCTGGCCATCTAAACTGAGCGATCGGGGGAGAAGGGCCTTAGTCAGGGAGATGACCAAGAACCCGATGGTCACTCTGTCAGAGCTCCAGAAGTCCTCTGTGGACAGAGGAGAACCTTCCAGAAGGACAACCATCTCTGCAGCAATCCACCAACCAGGGGCCTCATGTATAACGCCGTGCGTAGAACTCGCACTATAACATGGCGTAAGCACAAAAGCCGAAATGTGCTTACGCACAGAAAAATCCAGATGCAGATATCTGTGCGTACTCCAACTTCCACGTTCTTCCGCTACATAAATCCGATCAGCGTGAAAACTAACGCTCATGCACGCGCTTTATGTAATGCCCCAACTCCTCCCAGAATTACGCCTCTTTGAATATGCAAATGAATATAAATCACCCTTAAACTGAGCCTTCTGTGAAAAGACAATGGGAAAAGCACGGGGGAAAATATAATAATTTCATCGAATACCAAGTGGAGGCAAAGGAAAAACATTATTTGTTCAAATAAACCGTGGTATAATCAACATAAGGAAGTTGATCGAGTGACATAGCGTGTTGGAGAAACTTGAAAGCTCACGTTCACAAAATAGCACAGTGCCGGAAATAAAAAAAGAAGTCACATATCAAAGTCGCCATGAAAAGCCGAGTTGTAGCCCACTGTCCGAGTGTCATATGTAAGCTTATTAGGGAACAGAGAAAAAAAGGCACACAGTAAAGAAAAAGCACGAAATGTCAACTTCAATCTCGACATTTCCACTTTAATCACGTAGTTTATTTTGTCATTAAAGTAGAACATCATAAACTTCATCTTAAAATCATTTAATTAACCAGTTTCTCAAATCACATCGTAATTAAAGTAGCACGTTAAATGCTTCGTTTTGTATTTGATCTTCTATGTGCCTGTGTGTGAATCACTACTTGCTTCTTAAACCGGCTCTCTTCCTCCAACTGGACACAGAATCCATTACATTCGTGATATTACAGCTCTCTGAATAACTAAAATACTGAGATGTATACGTGATATCATTTTCATGATGATAGGAGTTAAAGCACGTTATTAAACATGTGTTTCACTTCGATGAAATAAGTTATTGCAGCAGTACTCAGGGGCGGCTCTAGGCTTGTGGTGGCACTGGGCAGAGGAAGAATCGGTGGCTCCTTTGCCCGCCAATGTCAGTAAGGTAGCTTAGGCACGGTGGATGGCCACGTCTGTTGCAGACATTGCATAGCCGTCTTGTGCTCATGACACAAGCATTTAACTTTTGCCGAAATTTGTTGCTGCGTTTTTAGCTGTGTTGTTATTTTCTCTTTCTGTGTTATATTCAATGTATATTGGCTTTGCTGTCACTGCAGTCAGTGCTTTTCTTTCCCCAAGTAACCGATCGCCACACAATCAGCTCTGTAATAGAAGTTAAGCCATCTGTAAGATTGGCGCCGATTCTTCAAAACGTTTAACATTGAAATATCTTCATAGTACATGCTTAATTATTCTATCCTAAACGACACTACCAGTGAAGAATATAGATTATTTAAATGAAGTTAAAGTTTTATCTGTATAATTTAATAAACATATTTTGCTGCATTTCACATTAAAAAAAATTTATTTATGTGGCTCAGGTTGTGCGATATTATAATATAGTATAATATAGCACTATAGTGCAAGTTTACAGTGGGGTGATTGTACTTATAAGCACAAACAGTTCTACAAGGTGCAATTGATTGAGTGCATTTAAAGTTCTTGGGATGAAACTGTTTCTGAACCGCGAGGTCTGTACAGGAAAGGCTTTAAAACGTTTTGCAGTGGCTGAGACAGCGTGTCCATGAAACTGTATACTGATAATTCTCTTTCCGATCAGCTGCTGCTGTGATTCACACTCAGATACAGTGATATAAATACTCCGAGTGGTGCAGTGAGAGTAATATGGAAAACGATGATCCGCTGTGGCAACTCCTAACGGGAGGAGCTGAAAGAAGAAGAAGTAGTAGTGAGAGTAACAACGCTAAAGCAGTTATGGTATTTGGAATACTATGGCTGTTCCCTGGACCATTATATTGTTACAAGTTAACTACAATCAGATGCGTTACACTAATAAACTATATGTGGTTAGTTTCAGTGTATTTATAAAGCCGCGTCAGGAAAATAATGAGTAACCACACAGGAACAGTACCATTGCTTTGACGCTGGGTGCCGCCAGTCTGCAAAACCGAGCGGAGAACTTGCGTACGACAAGGCAACAAGTACCATGGAAAAGTGCGTGGCTTTACACATCGTGATTTGAACGTGGAAAAGTTCTTACGCAACATTTCTGTGCGTACGCACCATTTATACATGAGGCCCCAGGCCTGTATGTTAGAGTGGCCAGACGGAAGCCACCCCTTAGTAAAAGGCACATGGCAGCCCACCTGGAGTTTGCCAAAAGGCACCTGAAGGACGCTCAGACCATGAGAAACAAAATTCTCTGGTCTGATGAGACAAAGATTGAACTCTTTGGTGTGAATGCCAGGTGTCACGTTTGGAGGAAACCAGGCACTGCTCATCACCATGCCTTGATCACTCTGCCTTCCCCAAACCAACCCCTATAAATATCTTGGCTGCCCCGTCTTGCACCATCTCCCACTGAAGTGTGTTCTCTTTCACCCTGTTTCAGTTCTCTCTCTTTTTTTCTGCCCTGACCCATGCAGGCTCTTTTTAAATCTGCTGCTAAATTGGGTGCAGGAGCGAGGAGCCGATTCCTCCATGGCATCATTGAGGCAACTGACTGAACCGCCTGCCTCTGCATATGTATTTGACATGGCCAGCCAGTGCCTCCACTAACCACAGCGCTACTTACGCACCCTCACACCTGCTTGTAGCCTGCACCTACAAAGGGAGCGATTATTTAAGATTGGTGCAGCACCACAGACCACATGTCACAGTACTGAAAAAAACTTCCCGATTTACATACAGGAGGAGAAGGCAATCCAACTCCAAATCAAAGAATTAAAATGGAACTATATACAGAAATGTCAGGAGTTTAATTCAAGGCCATATTAAAGCCCCATTGTGACGATGTGGGTTCTGGCTCCACACTCCCTTTGATGTTTGGGAACCCTTGAACCCAACACCGTCGATAATGTTGCCGAGTGAGCTAGTCAATGGAGGCAAATAAACAATTGAGCAAGGGGTGGTATACAAAAAGTGCAATAGTGCTTTTATTAAAAGCAGTCAACAAAACAAAAACAGTGTTCAAATAAATAGTGCAGTACTCTCCATATTCATTAAATAAATAATCCATTAAATGAAAACGAGGAGTAAAACCAATAAATAGAAAAAACAATCCTTAAAATTGGAGGTTAAAATGATCAGGAAGCAGTCTTAAAGCACTAACAAATCCGGTGCCTATTTTCTGTATGCGTCTCACCTGCTTATCCCGTATGGGCTTAGCAGCAGGCAAGACGCTCTCTGCAGCTGCCCTCCTACATCACACACTCGAGACTGGAGACCTCCCGATCCCTGGCTTCGGTCTGGCACTCATCCCAGTCCCCGAGACTTGATTACCCTCAACGGCCAGGTCGCCCACGTTGGGGATTCCATCACCAAGTCTCCCGACTTCCGCTGCCTTTTCCATGGCCTCTGCGGCCCGTCGCTTTCACCTTGTCACTCCCGCTACCAGATCGCTCAGCGGGAGCGACATCTACACAAACACCTGGGTGTCGGCCTAACACCCAGCTTCCTCGCACCTGCCCACGAGGCCCGAGCGCTCACCACACGCTCCGCGTGTCCGTCTCTCTCCTGCACCGCTTGCTTCCACGCTCCCGGTAACCTCCGTCCTCTCCTTTCCTTTCTCTCCAATCGATTCTCCCCCTCTGAACATTTCTTTCTCTTCCTCTAAAACCGACTCGCGCTTCTTTTTAAAATGACGAGGGCCACAGCAGCTGCAGCATTAGCCGCGGGACAATCACGAATGTGGGCAGTTCCTCACCTGTGCACACGGTGAGAAACGCCCACATCGACGACTGCCCCGCGGCTCGCTACAACAACGCCCCCCTCACGAAGCCGCCTCGGGTGCGGTGATTATTTATTTAAAATCAATGGCCTTTTCTCCACGAGCTGTGGACCCATAACACCACACCCATTAACTATTTTATTCAATTTTTGAACATTACCATTATCTGTTTCCTTGTTAATGTGACACTTTAAGGAGATTTCTGTGCTTCATCATACCTGTAGTGCAGCAGTTGACTCTTCACTGGGCAAAGAGTCAATCAAAACATCAATGTCCTTTGCAGTTCTAGCTATCAAAGCAGCAAAAAGCTGTGCATATTCTGGAAGGGAAAAAAAAAACAGTTGTAATTAAAAAATTCATTACAAATGACAAATTTCTACTGAATACAAAACTGCACAGGTACTACCTATGTCAACGGTATACATTTTGAACGTAAGATGCCAACGAGTTGAATGTAAGTTTAAATAATGTCAACAGAAAAAGTATGGATATTCTGCTATTTAAGTAATATTCAATTTGGCCTCAGTTCTGATCTCTTTTTAGATACAAAGCATAAAGTTTAATGTGTATTTGAGCCAGACATAACAGATGACGATAGTCCAAAAGAAAAATCAGAAGCATTGACATGGTATTGTACAAGTGTCTGAGGGAAAAAGGCAAGATGAAAGACTTTGCAATCAGGCCAAATTAGGTGTAGAATGACTTAAGCAACTAACATAAAAAGGAACAATCTCAACCAAAATGAGAAAAAGAGGAAGAGAAATTCTGAGGAAAAACAGACATAACCTGAGTAAACACAGATAACCTCCAACAAACTAGGTTGCATTTCCCAAAATCTTTGTAACGTTAACTATTTTGCTATCTTGTACTTAAAATCAGTCATTAATTACAAAGTGTTTTCTGAAACACTTTGTAACTAAAGTAGTACTTAATCTCAATCATAAATTAACGAGTGAAACTATCCACTTGTTATTTTAATCGCTTTCTTTATTTGGGCTTTTATATATGGTACTGCCACAGAGAGACAGTAGTCTCTTTTAAAAAAAAAAAACACACACTGATACTTTTATTTGGACAATGCAGAAATAATAATAATAATAATAAAACAGTGCCTTGCATGATACTAAAACATAACTAAACACTGTAGGTGCAGTGAATGGAATGCTAATACTACATCTTTTTTAGTCTCATCTAAACTTGATGAACAGGGTTGTCAGTGTTAAATGCCCATGTAATATTCCACTAATCATAAGACTTTTTGCAGACATTGGCCTGCAGAAAACATATGATATTTATATCTTGTCCATCTCTGGAGCGTGTCAGGTGGCAAAGGATGATGCGTTTGTTGGTGGCATGTTACTAGGAGGCAGTGGGTGTCCTGTTCACATGTACCTAATTCCAATGTTGAATCCCAGATTGAGGCTGATGAGCCATAGACTACCACACACCAAAGTACACCCGCTGTTGCGGAGTGTACTTTGAGCATGTGGAAGATGCGATTCCAATGCCTGCAGAAGTCCTAGGGGACTTCTAGATAGATAGATAGATACTTTATTAATCCCAAGGGGAACTTCAAATAATCCAGCAGGAGTAAACAGATACAAAAAAAAAATTTATTTTTTTTTTTAAATATTAAAGAGTAATAAAAATGCATGTAAAAACAGACAACAACTTTGAATAATGTTAGCATTTACTCCCCCGGATGGAATTGAAGAATCTCATAGTGTGGGGGAGGAACGATCTCCTCAGTCTGTCAGTGGAGCAGGACAGTCACTGAAGCTGCTCCTCTGCCTGGAGATGACACTGTTCAGTTGATGCAGTGGATTCTTCATGATTGACAGGAGTTTGCTTAGTGCCAGTCGTTCTGCTACAGATGTTAAACTGTCCAGCTTTATTTCTACAATAGAGCCTGCCTTCTTAACAAGTTTGTCCAGGCGTGAGACGTCCTGATTTATGCTGCCTCCCCAGCACACCACCACATAGAAGAGGGCACTCGCCACAACCGTCTGGTAGAACATCTTCAGCATCTTATTGCAGATGTTGAAGGACACCAACCTTCTAAGAAAGTATAGTCGGCTCTGACCTTTCTTACACAGAGCATCAGTATTGGCAGTCCAGTCCAATTTGTCATCTAGCTGCACTCCCAGGTATTTACACTCACCTAAAGGATTATTAGGAACACCATACAAATACGGTGTTTGACCCCTTTTTGCCTTCAGAACTGCCTTAATTCTAAGTGGCATTGATTCAACAAGGTGCTGAAAGCATTCTTTAGAAATGTTGGCCCATATTGAAAGGATAGCATCTTGCAGTTGATGGAGATTTGTGGGATGCACATCCAGGGCACGAAGCTCCCGTTCCACCACATCCCAAAGATGCTCTATTGGGTTGAGATCTGGTGACTGTGGGGGCCATTTTAGTACAGTGAACTCATTGTCATGTTCAAGAAACCAATTTGAAATGATTCGAGGTTTGTGACATGGTGCATTATCCTGCTGGAAGCAGCCATCAGAGGATGAGTACATGGTGGTCATGAAGGGATGGACATGGCCAGAAACAATGCTCAGGTAGCCCGTGGCATTTAAACGATGCCCAATTGGCACTAAGGGGCCTAAAGTGTGCCAAGAAAACATCCCCCACACCATTACACCACCACCACCAGCCTGCACAGTGGTAACAAGGCATGATGGATCCATGTTCTCATTCTGTTTACACCAAATTCTGACTCTACCATTTGAATGTCTCAACAGAAATCGAGACTCATCAGACCAGGAAACATTTTTCCAGTCTTCAACTGTCCAATTTTGGTGAGCTCGTGCAAATTGTAGCCTCTTTTTCCTATTTGTAGTGGAGATGAGTGGTACCCGGTGGGGTCTTCTGCTGTTGTAGCCCATCCGCCTCAAAGTTGTGCGTGTTGTGGCTTCACAAATGCTTTGCTGCATACCTCGGTTGTAACGAGTGGTTATTTCAGTCAAAGTTGCTCTTCTATCAGCTTGAATCAGTCGGCCCATTCTCCTCTGACCTCTAGCATCAACAAGGCATTTTCGCCCACAGGACTGCCGCATACTGGATGTTTGTCCCTTTTCACACCATTCTTTGTAAACCCTAGAAATGGTTGTGCGTGAAAATCCCAGTAACTGAGCAGATTGTGAAATACTCAGACCGGCTTGTCTGGCACCAACCACCATGCCACACTCAAAATTGCTTAAATCACCTTTCTTTCCCATTCTGACATTCAGTTTGGAGTTCAGGAGATTGTCTTGACCAGGACCACACCCCTAAATGCATTGAAGCAACTGCCATGTGATTGGTTGATTAGATAATTGCATTAATGAGAAATTGAACAGGTGTTCCTAATAATCCTTTAGGTGAGTGTATAGGTCTGTACCCTCTGAACACAATCTCCTTACATGCCTTGGAAACCCACATTTCTTTATTGGGAAACACTAGTAAAACTCACTCATTCTTTGCTTTCGTCATCTGTTATCTCGATCACTTTTTACTAGCATTGATCGTTTTCGGGAAACACACCCCAGTTAACCCCTTTAATGGTGGCCTTTTCTTCAGCAGTCACTCTCCTGGGACCTCATGCATAACGCCGTGTGTCGAATTCGTACTATAACATGACGTAAACCCAAAAGCCGAAATGTGCGTACGCACAGAAAAATCTAGATGCAGGAATTCTTCCGCTACATAAATCCCGGTCAACGTGAAAAGTAACTCTCGTGCACGCCCGTGCTGTCCCACCCCATCTCCTCCCAGAATTACGCCTCTTTGAATATGCAAATCAATATAAATAGCTCTTAAGCTCAGCGTTCTGTGAAAAAACAATGGGAAAAGCACGGGGGAAAATAAGAATTTCAGTGAATACCAAGTGGAGGCAAAGGAAAAACATACTATTTGTTGGTTTATGCAGTGGTATAATCAACAAAAGGAAGTTGTTTGAGTGACATAGCGTGTCGGAGAAACTCGATAGCTCAAGTTCACAAAGTCGCACAGTACCAAAATAAAATGGAAGTCACATATCAAAGTCGCCGTTAAAAGGCGAGTCGTAGCCCACCGTCTGAGTGTCATATGAAAGCTTATTAGGGTACAGACAAAAAAAACAAAAATAGGCACACAGTGGGGAAAAAAAAAAACACGAAATGTCAACTTTAATCCCAAAATTTCCACTTTAATCACGTAGTTTATTTTGTCATTAAAGTAGATCATAAACTTCATCTTAAAATCATTTAATTTACTAGTTTCTCAAATCCCATCGTAACTAAAGTAGCACATTAAATGGTTGGTTTTGTATTCAATCTTGTGTGTGAATCACTACGTGCTTCCGTTCTTTCTCTTTCTCCAACAGGACACAGAATCCATTACATTTGTGATATTACAGCTCTCTGAATAATTAAAATACTGAGATGTATATGTGATATTTTCATGATGATTGGAATGAAAGCATGTTATTAAACATGGGAACACGATGGCGCAGTGATTGTTCATGTCTCACACAAGATGCTGCTGCGCCATGCGCGACCTTCGATGAAATAATTTATTGTAGCAGTATTGTCTCTTTCAAACGTACTAACCTCCAGTTCCTGTTACTTTTCTTTCCCCAAATACCCAATCGCCACACAATCAGCTCTGTAATAGACGTTAAGCCACTTGTAAGCTTACAACGACGATTCTTCAAAACTTTTAAGAAAATTGAAATATCTTCATAATACATGTTTAATTATTCTATCCGTCTATTCTTCCAGTGTCATGCCAGCCTCAGTAAATATACAGCGCGAGACAGAAACAATACGTGAACTTGCTAGCGCTGCGGCACCGTGTCCTCACATGTTTAATTATTAACAATACAGATTATTTAAATGAAGTTAAAAGTTTTATCTGTATAATATAATCAACATATTTTGCTGCATTTCATCTTAAAAATGATATTGTCATCATATGTAAATACGCACTTTATAAAGTGGCGCAGGTTGTGCAATATTATAACTGTAGTGCAAGTTTACAGTGGGGTAATTGTACTTATAAGTACAAACAGTTCTACAAGGTGCAATTGGTTGAGTGCGTTTATACTGTAGTTCTTGGGATGAAACTCTTTCTGAACTGCAAGGTCCGTACAGAAAAGACTTTGAAACATTTACCATGGGATGAGGCAGCGTGTGCTTGGTGCTGTATATCGATAATTCTCTTTCCGATCAGCTGCTGCTGTGATTCCCCACTAAGATACAGTGATATAAGTACTCCGAGTGGTGCAGTGAGAGTAATATGGAAAAAGATGATCCGCTGTGGCAACCCCTAAGGGGAGCAGCTGAAAGAAGAAGAAGAAGGTGCAGTGAGAGTAACAACGCTAAAGCAGTTATGGTATTTGGAATACTATGGCTATTCCCTGGACCATTATATTGTTACAGGTTAATTACAACCAGATGCATTAGGCTAATAAACAATATGTGGTTAATTTCAGTGTATTTATAAAGCCGCGTCAGGAAAAGAAAGGATAACCACACAGGAACAGTAGCACCACTTTGATGCTGGGTGCCGTCAGTCTGCAAAACCGAGCAGAGAACTTGCGTGAGACAGGGTATAAGGTACCGTGGAAATGTGCGTGGCTTTACGGCAAGTGTAGGTTTTATACATCACGATTTGAACGTGGAAACATTCTTACGTAACATTTATACACCGTTTATACATGAGGCCCTTGGTGTTGTTTTTTTTTTAAATATGTTGATAGAAATGGTTGAATTTTGCAAGAATATTATCTAATTGACATGCAAGTTAAATTGTTAGAAGAACTCCATTTGCGTCTGGTACATGTGGAAGCACGGAGCAGCACAGAGCTGAACATTGAAGTCGCTGCAGCAGTATATCGTTTCCCTCCTCGACTTGTGTGACAAACACACAACACATCTCTTATGAGATGCCTGTGCAGTATGCAAACATTTCTCTTATCCTTTCACTTCAAAGCCATCAACTTATTTCTGAATGCAGAGGCAACTTCTGCCGATTTCAAATTTTTTGTCATCACAGATTTTGGCAGGTCCTTTGTTTGATCTTACTGTTCCTACCGCGTCAAGTTTCCATCGAATTCAAAAATTTATACAGCTCAGGACTGCTGTAGTAATTGTTTGGTTCTATGAGATAATCCTGATTTAGTAGCTTCTCCGTAAGTGTTATCACAATCCACAACGGTTTCTTAAAATTATGTACATTAATCCCTCCTACATCGTTTACAAGTTCTGTACCTTTTCCCCGTGTACATTATTATATTCCAGACATATCCACTTTTGGCCTCACAAAGCTCATAGAGGATTTCATCCAAAAACGTGTTTTTTTCCCCCCCGAATATATACATTCCACCCTAGACTGCCTTTCTATACCAGTAAACTTTCAACGATTGAAAGATTTCCTTCTGAAATGTGTAACTTCCAGAAACTTTTTGAATGCAGTGGTCAAAGAAAGACTTGATTTTATACATCTTCGGAGAAACTGGTCTGGCACCACCATAAGCTTCATTATCAAATAATGGGTAACACACTTCTAATTGCTACACAGAAGGAACACGTCTCAAAAAATAAACTTATAAAGCACCAAGACACAAGCAAAACTACTAACTGAATTACCATTTGTAAAATTAAAGCGGTAATCAAAGAAATTTCAAATGTTCAAAACATGCTTGTAACTTTGCACACGATAAAAACTGGAAAGGTACACTGCTGAAAGAAAGATGTTTGTCCACTAAAAATAAATGCCAAAACTAAATCCTTTTCCCTTAGAAATGTGACTGAGGGAAAGTGAAAGAAAAAGTACTGTTAAGGGTTCTTTGGTCTTGAAACTACCATAAAATTTCCAAGTAAAGGATTTCTGTACCTCTGCCAGTATGACCACCTAGTTATTAAAAAAGAAAAAAAAAAAAAAATCACACTAGATGACAAAACAATGCACAGCACAGATCTGAAGGAATTGCATCCACAGACACATTCCCGGGGGGTGGGGGGATCTTTCTATTAAGAGCATCTATTGACACTCTCCCTGATTCAGCGTCATCTTCAGAACACACTTCTCATTAAAGGGGTTAACACTGAATTTGTAAATATGTATGAAACAGATGTGTTAAATGGAAAAAACATGATGATATACTCATTCTGGGATTTCTGAAATCTTTTTAGTTAGCCAATAAAAGGTGTCATTTTGCTTGACTTCTCATGAAAAATGTCCAAAGAATGGATACATAAATATCAGAATGTTTATATTTGTCACTTTTAAAGAAAATCACCATCTTATGCACACTACATTACGTAAACACACACATTCTTTATTGCATTAGGTCAAAGAGATTCTTCTACAGTGTATATATAGTATAACGTACTTCAATCCTTTCCATACAGTGAATTCAACGCTTCTGTTAAGATCTCACATGAAAAAGTGCACATATTAGTACAAAAAAGTTTTAGCTTCTGGGTTTTACTACAGCATGTACATTCATGCCTTAACATTGTACAGCAACATTTTAATATCTCATCCCTCCATTTTGGGTGAGCCGTTTTCTGGGATAAATTAACAAAAAATTTATAAAAATGTACATTTAGTTGCAGATCACTCCAACACAATAAGAACATAATGAGTCTCACAAGAAAGACGCCATTTATGCTATAACACTCATTTGCTGTTTGGCTGGCAAATACCCAGGTTATCCCAATACCTAAACTTATTCCAGATATACAGGTATATATATATTTTTAAACCTGTTAGGCTTGTGCCTCCTTCACATGAGTTGGTAATTTCATAAGAAATTTAGCAATATTATAGGACATAAATCTGAAACAAAAAGTATAAAATGAATGTTTCATACAAAAACACTGCACATACCTTCTGTGGGATTGGATGGCTGATCTTTATTTATTGTTGTCTGTATGTTGCTGAAAGATGCAGGTGGTGCACACTGCTGCAGGACCCCAATTGCATTGCAAAACTGATCTGCAAGCTAAAAATATTTAAGTGGTCAGGAGTAATCACTACTGTTTAAGTAAAGCATGCAAAATCATACTGCAAGTTTGAAAGACATTTTATTAATAAATGAATCAAAGGATAAATCTCAAATTTAATTAATGTGAACACTGAGATTGTTTTTCAGCACATGAGATTGATGCGAGGATTAATTTTCAAAAGACAGACGCGCATTTCCTTGTCGATCACTTGAAGTCTCTCGCGTTTCTTAGATTTCATTTCCGTAAGTGTTCCATTACGTTTTTTCAACATTAAAAAGATAATGTTTAAAAAAAAATATTTTATCAACCAAAAGTTCAAAAACACTAGCAATTTTAAATATTTTACAAAAGTTTTTGTGGCGCCCCGGTTGACCGACAATGAAGAGGATCATTTAAATCTCAGAATATTGACAGCTTGACTCTTTAACTAGTCATTCCACAGAGAAATTACCTAACCCATTTAATATCTTGAATGTTAATGTCTACACTTTAATCCCATTATTTCACCAAATAAAAAAATAGTCTTAAAAATAAGACACTAGCTTAAATTAGAAATTTACAGAATAAGCAGTTATTCAATGAAAAATGTCCATTTTATTATTGAATTGATTATTTCTACTATAAATAAAATCTACTAGTACACAGAATACCTGCGTTTTATAAAATACTGGCATTGTACACATATAGTACCAACTATCCTGGGGTCTTTTCCATAAAGCGTGATTAGACAGATCTCAGAACGAAGTACAGCATGTTGTAACACAATTTTGTATCAGTACATTGAGTGGTTTAACAGAACCAGCTTTCAATCATCTCACAGAATCCCAGATGGGTTAACGCATGCTCACGACAAATTTTATAAACCCTTATGAGTCAATCACTGAATAGTTGATCCACCACAGACTATAAGTTTAAGAAGCAAAGCAAGAGGTGCTGGTGGCAGTGCGTGAAGATTATCAGCACATCAAACAAAAAAGGAAGATGCCGTGCAGGAATATCATTCTAAAAATGAATGTGTAAAACAGTTTATCAGTGAAATCCGTGTATATTGTGTGTGGTAAACTGTTGCATTAGGCAAAATTTACCTCTGAGATATTGCTTCACTCGAATGATTATATGACCTCAAGTAAGCATTGTATTCCGCTTTTGTAATTTTAAATATCATTAAAAAATGTGTGAGACAGATATGCCATTTAAGTTTTCAGTATATATAAGATTTGTTCTAGTCATTACTGTGAGAGATGTCAAACATTATCATGCCTGCACTGAACCCTGTACTGTCCAGTAATTACGTGACAAAGGTCAATTACAGACATGTACAACTTTACATCAGAAGACTCACAGTGCCCACTCTTTGAATGGTAACTTACCCTGTTCAAATGTGACACTTCAAATATTTGGCCTTAACAACTGTACAGTAATTATGTGTGTGACAAATCATATTATTTTAAGAATGGAAATGTGGAAATAATGATATCTGTACTGGATATCTGAAATACATAATTACGTACCATTCATAAATAAACATAAGCACTACAAAGCAATGCAGAAGTATTATTGTTGCATTATTCCATTACAGAACCCGTAAAGAAAACTGCATTAATAAGAACATTGGATATAAGTATCTGCTAAAGAGGAGAGTTTCTAGAGTTGTTTGTTTAAAAGACGAGGGACTATGTAGAAGGAATTGCAGTGGGCAGCTTGATCTAACACTGAGTCAATTCTCAGGTGTTAATGCTCAGAAATTCTGCAGTTGCTTAAATTTGATTGCCCTACCTGTAAAATTTTAGAAAGATGCCAGGATATATTATAGCCTCAGATGTCATACGGCAATGTTCATGCAGATAACTCTCAGAGCATGGGGAGAATTTGGTGAAGAAGTTGTGCTTCTGTGTCGACTGTTCAGGAAAGGCATAATATTTTCAAAATTTCGTAGTTTATTTTTCTGCACCCTAAACATTATAGCTGGGATTAGCATTTCTAAAAGGTCATTTAAAGACTTTGAGCTTATAATTAGATGCTCTGCTCCTTAAATATCAAGGCTGCAAAGCATTAATCTTTCATGTTAAACAAACCTAATCCTTTGCAGGTTAGTTTCAGGAAACTGGTTGCCTCAGTAACTGAGCTAGATTTTGTCAAATCTTTCTTTCTGCAACAGGTCCTGGGCCCATTCCAAAAAGCGGGATTGGAGTTATCAACATTGTTAGCCTCATGGTTCACATAATTCTGGCTCAGTCTATTCCAAAATGCAGTTTTGGTTTAATCAGGGAGTTCTGGAAGGGTGTTAGCCCGATTTACATGAATTCCAACTTAATTCAAATGGATTTTGTACCAATCCTGCTTTCTTGAAAAGACTTCTGGTCTTAAAAGACTACAGTCTAAGATTAAGTTGGTGTATCATTGTCCTGTATCACTACCTAAAATGTGCAGGAACTAAGCACAAGAACACTAAATATATGGGATAACATTTTTATTCAGTATAACAAAAAAATGACCCATCTAGCTGCCAATGTTACTTTGCAGTAACCACAAAATGGAACCGTACAATTAAAGAAACATGGATTTAACAAAATTAAACACACATATACACAGGCACAGTGATCATATGAATAAATGACATACACAAAAATATGTAAACATTTAAAGTGGATTAGGTAGTTTTGAGATTTTGTCCACAGGAGGAAATATGGCTTTTTACAGAAGGTCTTTAAATAAACAAACACAGGAGACAATCACTAAATTTTTTTAAAAATCTGGGTGGTATATACAGCCATTTGTTAAAAATTACAGGCTAAATATATCTGTAGTACTAGGTTGTTGTACCGTGTTAGCCATTATGAATGTAGAGAAAAGCCAAGCAAAATGACACCTTTTATTGGCTAACTAAGAAGATTACAATATGCAAGCTTTCGAGGCAACTCAGGCCCCTTCTTCAGGCAAGATGTAAAGGCTAAATATATCAAAATGCACTGCTGTCTGTGTGACTCCAAATTGCTGGCAACAATACTGATAACCAATTACTGTCATGAACTGTTTATTACTCGATGTACTACTTTTGGTATGACTGCCATTTCCTATGTAATGACAACTGCTAATATAAAAGAACTATAGGTATCTCTGTTGGGTCTGTTAAATAGTTTAGTGATAACATAGATTAAAGTAGCTAAAATGGGGATCTTCTTGAATTTTTGAGGAAAAATGAAAGTACAATCCAAATAATATTGCATATATCTACCGAAGCAGACAGAGAGTTTAAATATAAACATTTTTATTTTACACTTTTTTTATCGACATAAGAGAATAATTTTCTCGAGATTTCAAGAAAAATAAACTTTGCTTTCTTGAGAAAACTTTCTCGAGATTTTGAGAAAACAGAATGTTCAACATATAAACGGTGAAAGCTGAGGGGCGCCAGAGAGCCCCAAACCTCAACATGAACACACCAAGACAGTCTTAGGTTCAAATAAATGGATGTTAATTTCACAAGTACCTCATAAAAAAGCACAAGTTAACTCTCCTCACTCCACCACACTGCTCTCCTCCACAGCTCCAACTCGTCTGGACAAGGCAGTGCACTCCCTTTTATTGAGAACCCCGGAGTACTTCTGGTGACATGATGTAGCCAGTTGGAAGCACTTCCCGGTTATAAGAAAGCCAGGAATATTCTCCGCCTACAGTGCCCCCTATCGTCCACCAGGTATCTCCATATGTGCTGCTCCTCTGGACTCCAACTCCCAAGCAGCCACGCAGGCATCCAAACTGGGACTCTAAATAAGGGACACTGCCACCTATGAAAGTGAGGGATGAATTGCTCCTTGCTGTGATCTCCTGACGGTTCCTGTTCTCTTCTGGCATCCCACCCAGGACGGGGATCATAAGATATCCGGACTGGTTTCGCCCCCCATTTAATTCAACCTTCCATTATGGCATCCTGGCCAGGTAAGGACTCCACCTCCATCCTGGGCGGGTCACCCAAATATCCTCTGGGGTATCTACAAAACATGTAGCTTAACATTCGTCTTATTGGATACTGCATGATGACTGGATTGTGAGCCACTAAAGATCCTGTGTATGAAGTACATGTATAATTACGTTTGGATGCAGAGGACATTCTGCAAAGTTGACGATGGAGACTCCGTAAAAGGGGTCCAAATTAGATCTGGCAAATGGACAGCCGAGATAAACTAACAGCCTTTGTCATTAGATAAAATGAATGCCACATCATCTGGATGCAAGCAAAATTCACCAAGGACAAACCTGAAATTTGTTGCAGTTGTGTAAAGCAGACTTGCAAAAATCATTCAAAATGGCTAAACAAGCTTACATCAGTGTACATATCACACGAGTTTTCATCAGTTATAATTATTGCTCAACAGTTTGTTTTCATTTGTTAGTATGCTCGAAAGGAGCAAAATTAGGTTTTATCTCGAGACCTCCATTAAAAAAAAAATGGGCAGACCCAAAATAATAATAAAATGATATTGCACATCCCGTTTCTGCTTTCTTACATATCACCTTTGGAAAACAACTTTTTTCGGGCATGACTTAGATGTACGAAAATATCCTCATAACAAATCAATCTAATACAAGGCCACGTAGGATGGAGCTTATCCGAAACGTTTGAGACATAGTGTAAAAATGAATCGTAGTCGGAGCGCCACATGGAAGGAGAAGAGAGGGAAGCCACCGTAACACTCACTCATAGGCTGTAGAAAACATTCCCAGGACCCGGAATTTGAATCCAAGAGATTAGACGCGCTAAAACAGAATTTTCAGCAAATTTGCATGACAATAAAGTTTTAAATTAATTGAGCCAATGACGTGGTGTGAGTGTGCTTGCGATGATTTGTATATACCCAACTCAGAACTATATATCTTTGTGTTTAGTGCTTTCGTTCTATTTTCGTACAGCACTCTGATCTTGTAAACAAATCAATATTCCGGGTTAATACGTTTGCGAAGTACATTACCGTCACTTAAGTTACATTTAGAAACTGTTAAAAAGTTTGAGAAAAAAAATCCTAAACATAAATGTGTAATTTTGTACCTGAAAACATTACTTACCGAATTAACTGCATCTTGCAACTGTGTTAACCTATCGGCCATGTTTGATGCTGCGTATAGCAACATAGTATTCTTCTATTGGTGGGAAACGAGCGAACAAACTGCAGCCAATAGGAAGCGTTGATCTTCACGCCCTAACAAATTGTTTTCTTCCGTTCGTGAATTGAGGTGACAAAGCATGTTGGGATTGCCGGTTTCTGTTTCTTTTAATGTCAGTTATTAAGCATGACATGTTTCAAGGGCACCAAAAGAAGGAACGGAAATAGCTACATGTGACACAAAACAAGCTTACTGTTTTGCAGGTAGCTGGAGCCTTTTTTCAGGAAGTGAAAGTGAATTTAGCATGGGCGAGACCCTAAAAGCGTATCATCTAATATTCTTGTTTTCGAGTATGGAAAGAAACTCAAGATTCTGAAGAAAGTCACAATGACACTAGCTCAGCAATGAAAGAGTTCAGACCTGGAACTCAGTGCAGTGTCTGGTTTCCGATGGTATGAGGCAGCGCAGTACAGTAGAAGTAATGAATTAACTTAATGGACACCCATTGTTAGAATTATCACACAATTACTGTAGTTTGCTACGTTTTGTTTATTGTAATATTCACACCAAGATTAGACTTTACACCTTTGATTATCTTACACAAACACAGATTCATCCATCCATTTTCCAACCCGCTTAATCCGAATACAGGGTCACGGGGGTCTGCTGGAGCCAATCCCAGCCAACAAAGGGCACAAGGCAGGAACCAATCCCGGGCAGGGTGCCAACCCACCGCAGGACACACACAAACACACCCAGCACACACTAGGGCCAATTTAGAATTGCCAATCCACCTAATCTGCATGTCTTTGGACTGTGGGAGGAAACCGGAGCGCCCGGAGGAAACCTACGCAGACACAGGGAGAACATGCAAACTCGGGTCTCCTAACTGCAAGGCAGCAGCGCTAGCACTGCGCCACCATGCCGCCCACACATTCATATATAAATAAAAAATATACAGTATATACTGTATATTGCTTTTTCATCTTTATACACATTCACATCATTCATATACATCACAGATGACAAAATTGTATTACGGATGACTAGAACTGAATTTGGAAGTCCGAATTATTCCTGTGCTACTTTTCAGGCATTTGGTGTGGTTATTGTTTTTTATTGTAGAAAGTTGATACTTTACTAATTGCATGGCATTCTATTTGTTGTAAAATCTAAAGTAGCTGTAACATTTGTAATATTTGGTCAATAACCTATTATTATTATTAATATACATTTTATTTATATAGCACCTTTCCCATGCGCAAAACAGAGAGGAGCCACAGCAAGTGTGCACCAGCATTCCCTCCCTGCATCAGCTGGGTTATGGTAGCAAAGCTTTGAAAATACAAATGAAGAGGCAAATACAAGTAGATTATGTATATACCAGTTATGGCGCACTGCACGACACTTGACTTAAGCATTCATTGTTTTCATCCTCTTTCTCTGTACGTTTAGCATTCGTTTGCTCAGAGGTTAATGCGCTTGCTGCTTCCTGAGAAGCTCTTCTTTTCTCCATCCTAGCAGCCTGCTTCTTCTCTTCTTTCATCAGCATCTTTTCATGTTAAAACTGATTAAGTCAGTGTTTGTGTTGCAATTACTTTGTATGTTTTCTTTAGTTTTTCACTTAAGCTGGCACTTAAGTCTTCAATCTGCCTCAAGAATGATTGAAGGTATGAAGAGGTAAAGGAATTGACGACGAAGGTGGTAGGGAATGAGAACAGTGCCCATACACATGCGCCTCACGGCCGCCCTGCTGGCTGCTGCAGAGAGTTGATTCTACAATAAAATAAAAATAAAAAGAGTAATAACCTTGGAGGTCAATCATCACTGCGAAAGCTAAGATTAGACGTCACCTAGTATATGTGTACCAAATTTCATGTCAATAATGGTTTGCAAGCTACAGGTGATTTTAAATCCTGGGCAGGCAAACGAACAGCCACAGTAGTGTATTATTATTATTATTATTGTTCTTTATTTCACCTTATACAATTTCTTATATTAAGAATTTGTTAGTTTTTGCATACCCCTTGGGGTCAGAGTGCAGGGTCAGCCATTGTACAGTGCCCCTGGAGTAATTTTAGGTTAAGGGCCTTACTTAAGAGCCCAGCAGAGTAGGATCTCTTTTGGCAGTGACTCGAACCGGCAACCTTCGGGATACCAGCACAGATCCTTAGCCTCAGAGCCACCACTCCGCCCATATAAGAAGGATATACAGTATATATATATATATATATGTATGTATGTATTTTTTTTATACTTGGTACACTTTATTAATCTCCAAGAGGAAACTGTCTTTTCACATGGAGGTCAGAGCGCAGCTCAGCAGAATAATGTGAAATCAGAGGTTTACCATAGTTTGGACCCCAGTTCAGTTCATCTTTATTGCCCTTGTTATGGAGTTTGCCTGTTATCTCTTTGATCATGCAGTCAGTTTAATCACTAAGCCCAAATACATTTTATCAGATTTGAGCAGTATGAGTGATTGAGGCTGTGTGCATAAGTGTCACCAGTGATGGATTGGTGTTTTGCTACCTCCTACCTCACAGATTTTGGGCTGTGTAATGTGACTGGCAGCAAGAGCAGTTGCAATAAACAAAGTGGCTGCTACCCGGAAGGAACTATGATTTAAGCTCCTTTATAATTTGTAGTTCAGAACATGCCAAAGGTGAGGGAAAATGTATAGCAAATCCCTGAACAGAGCCTTTAGTTGCCTTCCAATTAGCACCTGCCTTATATACAAAAAATGCAGGTAGAGTATTAAATTTCCACTTTGGAGTTCATTTACAAAAAAATATGAGAAGAGTATTACATTTCCACCTTGGAGCATGAGACATAGTGGGTGCAACTGGAAGGGGTTAAATTTGTAGACTAATAACATAGTCCATTAAGGTGTCTGAGGCTAACTGAGCAAACGTGCATGAAATGAAATTATAATTAATTAATTCGGATTCAGCGGGTTAGAAAATGGATGGATGGATGGATAGTCTTCGGGACAGAGAACAACCCAAAGACTCTCTAGTAGTTTTGCTATATTGGTGAACTTGTAGAGGTGTCAGCTAAGTGGGCTGGGACAGGTCATATCTTGTCCGAGATGGACATGTCGAGTGCAGCTGTGATATTAATTAAGCGGGACAGACTGGAACCTGTCTCAGGCAAACAAATGGTAGTTTGTTGTGTGAACTTACAATGTGGGTGTACCACAAAGCTGAGTTTGTTTGGGTTGAATGAGAAGTGAGTTGCATGCATGTACCATCTCAACAAGTGCAAGGCATACTTGTGTAAGCTTCTAGATCTTCTATAGAATTCCTACCAACTCCCTTGGCTATGGTCGAGCATGAGCAGAGACTGCTCCACACTCACCAACCCACACAGATATACACATGTCTTTTGTAGTGAGAACTGAGGTGCATGCAAGTGTTAAAAAAATGTAAAAGTGTATGCATGCGCCATCTAGTGGCTGTGGTTGAGCGTCAGAAGAGTGGACTGCTACATACACACACACACAGGTCTTTCATTTATATACAGGCATGTCTGTGATTGAGAGTTGTGATGAGATGAAAGCAAAGACATTTCTGGGACTTTACTGTAAATTTGAATTTTTAGTAAATTGGGAATTTACTGTATGTAGTAATGAATAAGATTAACATCTGCAGTAGTTGGGTCAAAGACTTGAATAATGGGTGTAGGAAAATGGAGCTTGAAATCTAGCCAGCCATCACCATGAAGCCCCATGTGACAATTCCATCTTCTGTCCTTTTTTTTCAATCATGGTTATTATGGTTTTACTAGGGCTCCAGCCCTGGTCTCGGTTTCATTTTATTAAGTTTATTATTTTTGTTCGATTTGTTTTTTTTTTTTATTTCGCTATGATAAAATTTGAGGTAAGTCATGTTATTTGCTGTTGTCACAGTATGTCTTTTGGTTTTCCAAATATAACATCATTGTAATTTATGTTAATTCTCATACTTGTTTTCCTTCCTTTACTCACATTCTGTCTCATTTTGTTAGTAACAGGGCTCCATTATCATTATGTGACTCTTGAAAGTTGTGCCCTATGGTATTTTCCGAAGGATATTTAAGGTGATGGTGCACTGTAATGTTCAAGATTTTAGATTCAAAACACAACTTTTGCGGTGTTAGCTAGCACAGAATGGTTCTTTAGGAAGCTGGTTATCAACATATTTTTTTTTTCTGAGTTGGGTAAATATTTTGGATGTGGTTACTTCAGAAATTTTTAGTAAATTGGGAATTTACTGTATGTAGTAATGAATAAGATTAACATCTGCAGTAGTTGGGTCAAACACTTGAATAATGGGTGTAGGAAAATGGAGCTTGAAATCTAGCCAGCCATCACCATGAAGCCCCATGTGACAATTCCATCTTCTGTCCTTTTTTTTCAATCATGGTTATTATGGTTTTACTAGGGCTCCAGCCCTGGTCTCGGTTTCATTTTATTAAGTTTATTATTTTTGTTCGATTTGTTTTTTTTTTTATTTCGCTATGATAAAATTTGAGGTAAGTCATGTTATTTGCTGTTGTCACAGTATGTCTTTTGGTTTTCCAAATATAACATCATTGTAATTTATGTTAATTCTCATACTTGTTTTCCTTCCTCTTTATAGGTTGAGCCAAAGGGGCCAGAAATCCTCAGCAATGTAGCTGTGGTTATTTAAAGGCAAGAAATGCATCACGTCTGTACTGAGGCATTAGCCACTTCTTTTGTTATTTGGGTACTCTTCCTTGGATTCCTTGTGAAGATTTCTCATTCTTGAATATTTTGCTGTTGTCGTTGGTTTTCAATTTCTGTCTTTTGGCCTACTGTTTTATTCACTTTTGGATTGCCTTCAAATAAAACATTGTGTAAACGCCTTGACCATTTTCTGAAACTTTTGCGGTGTTAGCTAGCACAGAATGGTTCTTTAGGAAGCTGGATATCAACATATTTTTTTTTTCTGAGTTGGGTAAATATTTTGGATGTGGTTACTTCAGAAATTTTTAGTAAATTGGGAATTTACTGTATGTAGTAATGAATAATCTACTTTTTTTACCTTTGCATATTATTTTTGACTACAGTTATATTCTTTCTCATCTCATGATTTGTAATCTTTTATCTCTGATATTTTTCGATTGTGTCAGAACAGTTGCTGCCTAAACCCTTAATTTTGTCTTATCTGTCAATCATTCACTCTTTCCCTTTCTTTTTATGGGTGCCTTTACCCTAGAGGCATTCAAATAAAAAAAAATAAAAAAAAACTCTTATGAGGTCCATTGCCCTTTCAATGAACTAGGTAATAAGCCTTATACACATGGAGAAGTGAGTCTGAAATATCTTGTATTTCAAGTTCTTCCTTCCAGTTAACTTCCTCAAAGGGTGATGTAGCAACTAGCAATATAAACACCATCATAAAAATCAACCAGAATTGGTAGCAACCATGAGACAGACAAAATACAAAAAGTGCTGAAATTATGTTAATTAAGTAACATTCTTCATCTTCTTTCGGCTGCTCCCGTTAGGGGTTGCCACAGCGGATCATCTTCTTCCATATCTTTCTGTCCTCTACATCTTGTTCTGTTACACCCAGCACCTGCATGTCCTCTCTCACCACATTCATAAACCTTCGCTTAGGCCTTCCTCTTTTCCTCTTCCTTGGAGCTCTATCCTTAGCATCTCTCCTTTGCACACGTCCAAACCAACGCAATCTCGCCTCTCTGACTTTGTCTCCCAACCGTCCAACTTGAGCTGACCCTCTAATGTACTCATTTCAAATCCTATCCATCCTTGTCACACCCAATGTCTTTAACTCTGCCACCTCCAGCTCTGTCTCCTGCTTTCTGGTCAGTGCCACCATCTCCAACCCATATAACATAGCTGGTCTCACTACCATCCTGTAGACCTTCCTTTTCGCTCTTGCTGATACTTGTCTCCTCACACTCTTCTCCACCCATTCCACCCTGCCTGCACTCTCTTTTTCACCTCTCTTCCACAACCCCCATTACTCTGTACTGTTGATCCCCAGTATTTAAACTCATCCACCTTCGCCAACTCTACTCCCTGCATCCTCACCATTCCACTGACCTACCTCTCATTTACACACATGTATTCTGTCTTGTTCCTACTGACCTTCATTCCTCTCCTCTCTAGAGCATATCTCCACCTCTCCAGGGTATCCTCAACCTGCTCCCTACTATCGCTACAGATCACAATGTCATCAGCAAACATCATAGTCCACGGGAACTCCTGTCTAATCTTGTCTGTCAACCTGTCCATCACCATTGCAAATAAGAAAGGGCTCAGAGCCAATCCCTGATGTAATCTCCACCTCCAACTTGAAAGCATCCGTCACTCCTACCGCAGACCTCACCACTGTCACACTTCCCTCATACATATCTGTACAACTCTTAAGTACTTCTCTGCCACTCTCAACTTCCTCTTACAATATCACAGCTCCCCTTGAGGCATCCTGTCATATGCTTTCTCCAGGTCCACAAAGACACAATACAACTCTTTCTGGCCTTCTCTAAACTTTTCCATCAACATCCTCAGAGCAAACATTGCATCTGTGGTTCTCTTTCTTAGCCTGAAACCATACTGCTGCTCACTAATCATCACCTCACTTCTTAACCTAGCTTCCACTACTCTTTCCCATAACTTCATGCTGTAGCTCATCAATTTTATTCCTCTGTAGTTACTGCAGTCCTGCACATTCCCCTTATTCTTAAATATTGACACCAGTACACTTCTTCTCCACTCCTCAGGCATCCTCTCACTTTCCAAGATTCCATTAAAAAACCTGGTTAAAAACTCCACTGACATCTCTCCCTAAACACCTCCATGCTTCCATAGGTATGTCATCTGGACCAACGGCCTTTCCATTTTTCATCCTCTTCATAGCTGTCCTTACTTCCTCCTTTCTAATCTGTTGCACTTCCCAATTCACTATCTCCACATCATCCAACCTCTTCTCTCTCTTGTTCTCTTCACTCATAAGCCTCTCAAAGTACTCTTTCCATCTGCTCAACACACTCTCTTCGCTTGTGAGTACATTTCCATCTTTATCCTTTATCACCCTAACCTACTGCACATCTGTCCCAGCTCAGTCCCTCTGTCTAGTCAATCGGTACAGGTCCTTTTCTCCCTCCTTAGTGTCCAACCTCTCATACAACTCATCACAAGCTTTCTTTAGCCTTCACCACCTCTCTCTTCACCTTGCCCTTATCTCCTTGTACTCTTGACTACTTTCTGCATCTCTCTGACTATCCCACTTCTTCTTTGCCATCCTCTTCCTCTGTATACTCTCCTGTATTTCCCCATTTCACCACCAGGTTTCCTTTTCCTCCTTCCCCTTTTCAGATGTCATACCAAGCACCCTTCTTGCTGTCTGTCACCCTTACTACATCTGCTGTAGTTTCCCAGCTGTCTAGTAATTTTTCACTGCTACCCAGTGCCTGTCTTGCCTCCTCCGTAAACTCAACCTTGCAGTCTTCCTTTTTCAACTTCCACCATTTGATCCTTGGCTCTGCCCTCACTCTCTTCCTCTTCTTGATCTCCAACGTCATCCTACAGACCACCATCCTATGCTGCTTAACTACACTTTCCCCTGCCTCCACTTTGCAGTCTTCAATCTCCTTCAGATCAACTCTTCTGCATAGGATGTAATCTACCTGTGTGCATCTTCCTGCACTCTTGTATGTAACCCCATGTTCCTCCCTCTTCTTAAAATACGTATTCACCACAGCCATGTCCATCCTTTTGACAAAATCCACTATCCTTGACACCATACCTACCCATCACCTCCTCGTCTCCACTGTTCCCTTCACCAACATGCCCATTGAAATCCGCTCCAATCACCACTTTCTGTCCCTTTGGTACACTGTTCATTACTTCATCCAACTCACTCCAAAAATCTTCTTTCTCACCCATTGCACACCCAACTTGTGGTGCATATGCCTTAACGACATTCATCATCACACCTCCAATTTCCAGCTTCATAATTATCACTCTGCCTGACACTCTTTTCACCTCCAAAACACTCTTGACATACTGTTGCTTCAGAATAACTCCTACCCCATTTCTCCTCCCATCCACACCATGATAGAACAATTTGAATCCACCTCCAATCCACCTGGCCTTACTCCTCTTCCATTTAGTCTCTTGCACACACAATATATCAATTTTCCTTCTCTCCATCATATCTGCTAACTCCTTCCCTATACCAGTCATACTGCCAACATTCAAAGTTCCTATCCTCAGTTCCACTCTCTTTACTTTCCTTCTCTCCTCCTGCCTCTGGACACGCCCACTTCTTCTCCTTCTTCGTCTTCTTCGGCCAACAGTGACCCCATTTCCACCAGCACCCTGTTGACTAACAGTGCTGGTGGCGGTCGTTGTTAACCCAGGGCTCGACCGATCCGGTATGGAAATTTGTATTGTTGTCCGCATATTGATTTGGCAAAATTTTACACCAGATGCCCTTCCTGACATAACCCTCCCCATTTATCCGGGCTTGGGACCGGCACAAAGAAACACACTGGTATGTGCATCCCCTGTAACATTAAATGATTTAAACATGTTCAGAGGTAGTTCTGTGCAATAGGTTATTAATGAAAATGTAATGTTCCCCACACAAAAATTACAACACCATCCCCACTGCACAAAAGAGTATGTTTTCCCCTTCTTCTTTCTAACTACTGGAGATTCTCTCAAGCCACATTTATTCCTGATGTTGCCTTGTGTCATAAAAGGCCATGTAGAACATTTTTTGCAGCCTTCATCTCTCAGCAGGTGAAACTTGGAGCTCTCAGATAAAGTTGTCACTATTGTTTCTTAACATTAACAATTAATAATTTTATTACCAAAATTACATTTCTGCAGAATTTTAAATGAAGTAGAAACTCAGACAGAAAATAATTGTTAGGTAATATTTAATTGCCTAATATTTTACACAAAGCAAATTACAAATTGCATCAGAGATGTTTTGACAATTACTTTGTTTGTGCTCTGGCAGTTGAAATGACTTGCTCAAGGTCATGTAGTATTTAGCGGTAGAAGCTGAATCGGCAGCCTTGTGGTTTAGAGTTCAACACCTCAACCACTAGGTCAAACTGCCTAGTTGCTTCAGCAGTTGATGTATTTCATTATTGCTGTTATGTAATAGCACAGTAATAAGAATTTTTTAACATCAAAAACTAATGCTAATAGAGTTTAATTAAAAGCCACCTTGTGCTTATGTGGATATCTCCTCTTTTGGACTGGAAAGTATCCTGCCTTCTCCTCTACAAAACTGCCAAAAGCTGGGCAAATTAGGGAAACAATTTTAAAGATCAATAGTACTGTTTTTTTTTCAATAACCAGTGAAGTTGAAGAAAGGTATATTTAGCTGGTGCTGTGTTCACAAGCCACACCTTATCTTATGCAGTGTTTTGTTGAACATTTGCTGTTGTGAATTATATGGGGTTGGCTGCAAGGTACCCCAAACTTCTGACCTTGTCCTGTGTTTGCTGTTACATGTTATATTTGATATTTTGATATATAATGCTTGTCTTAAACAAATCTTTTAAACTTGAAAAAAGTCATGCAAATCGACAAATTCTTGTAACTTACTACTTTCAAAAATAATGTATGATTTTCAGTCAGTCATTTTCTAACCCACTTAGTCCTGAACAGGCTCACCTGGGCTTGGTGCTGGAGCCTATTCAAGCTGTCATACGGCGCAAGGCAGGAATAAACCTTGGATGGGGCAGGCCCGGTCTTAAGTATTATGGGGCCCTAGGCGAAAGGGGGGTCCAGGGGCCCCCTGAGGGGGGCGGAGCCATAGAGATCTTGACTCAAACCGCTCCGCTTTTATAGACAGCGCCCACGCGGACACTTTAGGCAATTTAGGGGGAGGTACTCTCAGTATCTGGGCTGGGTTACCTGAAAACAAATTAGGCAAGTGCACTGGCATATGGAAGAGAGAGAGAGGTGTGACCAAGGCTTCCTGTCAATTTAATGCAGACAACCCTTAATTTTAATCCTTACCTGACTTTTGCTGAGAAAGAGAGAGTAATAAGATCAGAAAGGACATGGCAGAGGCAAAAGCCTGTGAGGTTTTCATTGTTTCAGCGCATCTCACCTACAATAAATGTACTTTTCCAAAAGAGGGCACTCTTGTCCACTTAAGGCAGACTGGGTGAACGTTGTCAAATCACTGACTGATAATAGTATATTTCCTGTTTTCCTCTTTTAGTGTCAGAAAATAGTTGTGGTTTGCCTCTGGCACGCAGACGTCTTCTCAGGAAATCTACCCATTTTAAACTAAACTAATTGCAACCAGCAAGGTAAGTAAGTTTCACAAATATCACTAAAGTAATTGTTATTTAAAAAAAACTCAAAGTCATCTACACCTCAGATTTTTAAAGAAATGGGCAATTTCTTTTTATAGTGTAAATGAATCTTTAAAGGTAATTAGGAAACTCACAAGTTAAAAAAATTTACAGACATAACTGAATGTTGACATTTGTCAATAAATAAACTTATTTTAAGATGAATTTTGAGTAATCATTCTAGTAGAATTTGATAGCAAAAATACAAACAAGCCTTTTTCCAAAAGTTACAATGAGAAGTCTGTTGTACTATGTATAATTTTATGTATAAAACTTTGTTTAAATGCATCTCTCAGTTTATCATACCAACAGTAGATGTGCTTTCCTGGAGTTTTTTTTTTTTTGTTAGCAACATTTTTTTTAATAAATTTAGCATAATATACCCCAATTAGTCCAGTTCAGGACTAGGAGGAGCAAAGAATATCAAGAAAGCACAGAGCACCAGTTCATTGCAGAGACCATTCATGCACACACTCATACTCACCTAGTTAACCTAACCTGCACAACCTTGGGTAAGTCAAAGGAAAATTCACAGAGACACAAGGAGAAGATCAGTGACTAGGCTTATATTTTGACCCTTAAATGCTGAATCGATGAAGGAACAGAATTAATCACTGTGTCACCCTCAAAAAAGATCTCCATACAGATAACATCCAGGTATGCAAGCCCAGTATACTGTCTTTGTGATGTGGCATCTCTACCCACTTTAACACTATGCCACTACAAATAAAACATGAATTTCATATTTTTTACCAAGAACATTATTCTTTCATGTTTTCTAAATACTTAAGAAATAATCTCATTAACAGCAAAGACCCAAAATACATTGTATAATTCAGAAATAATCAAAAACTGACATAACACTGGCTAATCCTTGAGGGCATGAGAAGACACTCAGAAATGCAAATGATTGTAATGAAGGGTTACTTCATTCTTCTCTGATGGCAACTAAAGTGTAGGCACTTCAATGGCAAAGTTTTGAAAAAAATACTTCCTGAGGTGCTTGCTTTAAAAAGGAATTTGTTAAAAAAGAAGGAAAATAATCAGTATTCTTAAAGGTAATCTTATGTAAGGTTTAGTAACTAGTACATGAATGAAGTGAATCTCCACAGAAAAGCTGGTACCCATTGTTGGTTTTGAAATTCGAATACAGTTATTGTTGCATACAGTGCATTAATCCATTGAATAGGCCTTAAGTGGGAACAAAGACTTCTAGGTAAAAAAATTTACCTTAACATCAAAATTGATTGGACAATCATATCCATATTTTGTTTTGATTTGAATAATGGGCAGAAATAAAATCAGGATTACGAAAATAGTTGTAACAATTGTTTTTATACTATTATTTTAAAGTTTGAGTTCTTGCCTAAGTGTAAGAATACTTTTTCAGGTTACAGAGCTATGGAAAATTCTCCCAAAAGTGTTTTATAAAGTAGTATTTTGTTAAGTTTGAGATGTACAGATAACCATTCATCCTTTCATTAAAAAAGAAAAAGTTTTTTTCTTTGAGTCCCAAAACCTTAATTAAAGTTTTCCATTTAAGTTTCATTGCAAATCTGATATGCATACAGCAAAGCATATTAATGTGTTACCATCAGCGAAAGTTGAAAATCAGTTAGACCCACAGCTGTACTGTCACAGGTAAATAGAAAGAAAAACTGAAGCTCCAATTAGATATGTTTCTTGATCAGGTAGTTTTGTCTTTTTTTCCCAGCAAAAAAGAACAATTAATTTTAAAATGATCCTCTCACCTTTAAGAAAAACATAACCCTTTAACATCCCAGATTACAGGGGGTCCTCGGGTTACAACGTCTCGACATACAACGTTTCGAGTTTACAATGCTCACTCCCATAAAAACTTAAAAAAATTGAGACGTGAGAAGCAATAAAGGTAAGGTTTTTTTACACTCATTTTTTTCTGTTACTACAGTACAGTGTATAGTACTGTATATTTATGACCTTTTCCTTTTTCTGTGGCTTAGTTGTGTTTTTATGTTCTAGATTATGATTTTGCAAATGTGTTAGGATAGGTAAGTGACTGAGGCTAGGGTGTGTTTCGACTTACACCAAAATTCGGGTTATATCACTGTTGAAGGAACGGAACTGTGTCTTAACCCGAGGACCCCCTGTATTTCATCAGTCTACTGTTCTGTCAGAAGGAGTGAGGCAGAAAATAATATAGAATGGGACCAGAAATTAAGATGTGGACAAGAAAACAAGCAATGACTTGTAACCAGTAAGTCAAACACATGATCATCAAGCTAAAAATAAGAATTCTAAATCATAGTCAATACAGTCATATTTCTTTTTCAAAGATTTGTTAGCCAAGAACACAATCAAAAGTTAGATGCACCAATATCTTAGTTTTCATACTTAAACTTGTATAAATAATAAGTGTTGATCGTAAACTTAAATACCCATGATCCCATGTTACAGCTGTTTACTTCCAGGTATAGCAACAAGGCAGGAGCTGTTCCCCAAAATGGTGGCAGCTGCATGAAAACAAAATGACACTGAAGAAGATGCAAAAATAATTAAACTAAATTAAATAAATTCCAATTAGGAAAACTGTTAACAGAATTGGAATTTTTATTTGTTCCAAAACCTAAAGCAAATGTGAAAAGGTCCACCCAAGTACCACAATAAAGTAAAAAAAAAAACAAAAAAACTTATAAATGAAAGTAAATCATAATAGCTGCACAGGTTCTCCTTCATTGCTTCTGAGTCGATCTTTTCCTTTCACTATTTTATTTTTTTTTTGAATTTCTGATTGTGTATTGTTTGCTCTATTTATTTTTTAAATTTTGAAATGTGCAGTATATGCAGCAGGCTTTGATTCTGTGGCTGTGATCCCCCATGCTTCCCCTCACAACCTGTTCCAGAAAATTGTCAAAGGCTAGTTGTGGATCTCGGGAAGAAAACGTGTCACAATCTAAATTAATGAAGACAGCTGATTTATTTGGATTCTTGAGAGGTGTGCCCAGCATCAATGAAAATGTTACTGCTGTCTTCCATATTGCTGATCGGATACATTGCTCCAGAGTTCTAAATTATGTCTGCCAAATTCTATTAACCTGCCTCTGGAGGTCAATCATGTCACCTTGTCAGCTGACTTAAAATCTGTATGTAATTTCTCTTGGAGCCTTGTAAATCATACAGTGTTGTACCTCAGAACAGATGGCTGGTTGCTTTGGTCTCTGAAGACTAAGTTTGAAATTAGTGCACATGCTCCATTCCTGTACTCCACCTGAAAACAAGATATAAGTCAATATTAAAGCATTTTGTTTTATTAATTGACTAATGCAATTGTTTATGTTGTATTATTCTACAGAATGTGTCTTTGACAGAGTAATGTCCAGTATGTATTACTGCAGTTTTTCAATTAATGTTGCTTGCTTTTAACAAGGGCAAGTATGAGTACAAATTGCATTTTCCTTGTGTTATGTACAGAAAATCAATTTAAAATTATTTCACTTATTGTGGTCAGTTACTGCTTTTCTTTCTGGAACATCAATTCACAAAAATTAGAAATTCACTTCACAGCAGATTACTTTTAAAGATGTACTCAAGGTAAAACAATGCTACATAATGCAAAAATAAAAAAACAAATGGTTTTCTTTTTGGAAATGATGAGAGCTAGAGAACAAATATTATCGCAGGTTTTGTAATAAACCCACAACAGGAAGCAGAATTACCATCTATTGTATTCGGGGTGTCACTTTCATTTTGAAACAGAAGATAACACTAGAATTTCACCTTGAGTTGGTAGCAGATGGCTGAGTAACTTTGGTTTCATGATTACTAAATGTAATTAAGTTGCTAAACTGCTATGACCAAATAATTGAGGTGGCTTTGCTGTTGGCCAAAATGAGCAATCTGCACAGCAATTACAAGATGCACCTTTATATTCTCCATTGGACCAGTTTTCTTAGAATTTACTTAATTCTATCTATCTATCTATCCATTATCCAATCCACTATATCCAAATGACAGGGTCATGGGGGTCTGCTGGAGCCAATCCCAGCTAACAAAGGGTGCTAGGCCGAGCGCCAGCCCACCGCAGATCTATCTATCTATCTATCTATATTCCGAAAGTTGATACTAAACATACTCTGAAACAACATAAAATTATTACAGCTAGGAGGTTGCAAGACTGAAAAGATGGGAAAAAGTGTGATAGTTTTTCTGCTATGATTCATTTTTTAGGCAGAGTATTAACAACAAAAGAATTTTAGGATACTTCTCAGTTTAAGAATATGAAACCCCTTATTCAATTTCACTATTCTTTGTATGTGTAACAATATTGACCATATAAACCATAAGATGCTTTAAATACAAAATTCTTAGTTGATTGCAAAGGAAAACTGATGTGTAAAACATGGTGCTAATGATGAATATGGAAATATAGTGCTGCCTATGTACACCGATCAGCCACAACATTAAAAGCACTGACAAGTGTACTGAATAACTTTGATTACCTCACTGATGACAAAGAGTTTAAGGTGTTGACTTGGTCCAGATTCCCCAGATCTCATTGCAGTCAAGCATCTGTTTGATGTGCTAGAAAAACAAGTCTGACCCACAGAGAACGCAATTTGCAGAACATAAAGGATCTGTTTCTAATGTCTTTGTGCCAGATACCACAGGACACCTCTAGAGGTCTTGTGGAGTCCATGCCTTGATGTGTCAGAGCTGATTTGGCAACACGAAGAGAGTCAACACAATAGTAGGCAGGTGGTTTTAATGTTTTGGCTGAGTGGTGTGGGTTGTCTGGTATTACGAAAATTTTATGAGATATTAAGCACTAAAAGGGCTTTTAAAATCAACTGTCCAGAAAGAGTAAAAAGAGTGGATTTTTTTATACACAATATTGGGAGAAAAGAAGGTGCATCAAGATGGTCACACTTACAGGTAACCTAACTTAGACACTATTAAAATATCCAACTACACCACCCAGTTTTATTAAGAGATCTGGGAACTCTTTAAATGTACCGATAATAGCACACAGGTTTCTTTAAATTGGGCGGCGAGTAAACACACAATGAAAGACACAACAGAAATTTCAGGAAAAGCAACAGTAACTTCTATTACACAAGACAATATAAAGTACATCCATCTATCCATTATCCAACCAGCTACATCCTAACACAGGGTCATGAGGGTCTGCTGGAACCAATCCCAGCCAGCAGAGGACGCAAGGCAGGAACAAACCCTGGGCAGGGCCCCAGCCCACCGCAGATATAGAATACTGTACATTAAAAAGATAAATGAACATTAAAAAAAAAATCTAACAATATCAGGAACGAAATTCCTTTTTTTTTAAAGGAAAGCACACAGTCCATACTTTAATAGTCCATTAAAAACATGAAGTGGAGGATACAACCTTTAGTGGTGCAGAGTCCGGTTTGTACACTGTTTACCCTAACAATTAATCGTCCAACTGTCCATGGATGCAGTCTGTTCACTGGACACTCGTTTCCCAACAGAAGTTTTGTCAAATCATTGAATCCCTGTCAGCGTCTCTTCATTGTTCCTTTTTTTTCCACACTGGACTCCATGTGTTGCTGTGACCTAGGCACGCCTCACCTCATTTCTCATCTGCCAGCTTTGCCTTGTCCTTTCATGTTGCTTCCCTCTCTCGCTGGACTCACACCTGGCGTCTCCTTGTGGAGCTGTCTCTTCTTCCCTGGAAGTAAGTGTTGCTGTCCTTGTGCCTCATGTCGTGCCAGCCACGTACCCTTGTCTGCCTGCGAGCCCCTGTGTTCTGTCCGAATGTCTTGGCAGCATCTTCAATGGACTGTCCCTCACCCCTGCCTTCTCCTGCCCAGAAGTTTAAATGTCCTTCAGTCCCTGCCTAGATCGATAGGACGTTGGATTAAACCAGGGGTCCTCAATCACAGTTCTGGAGGGCAGCAGTGGCTGCAGGTTTTTGTTCTAGCCCGATTGCTTAATTAGAAAGCAATCCTTGCCAATAATTTAATTGCATGGCTTGTTAGTGCTTTAACTCTGTAACGTCAGGTAATTCTCATATCCTAGATTTTTTTCCCCTTACTAATTATATCACCCAAATGATTCGAAGGCTGAAATGGATGAGTAATTCCCAGTCCTTCAATTTTTCTCTTCACTTTCCTTCCAAGTATTTAATTAAACCCAATAGTGCATGATCAATACACACAGGTGTAAATGGTAACAAGCTAAATGGAGAAATGCTGGTCTCTTTTGTCATTTGCATGTTATTGCTAATTAGGCACAATTAAAACTAAGAATACATCTGCTTAAGACTAAAATAAGCAATAAGGGTTCAAAATCTTAACGAGTGAAACAACTAAAGTGAAGCAGAAGTGTCACTTGAGCAGTAAGTGATTCTTATTAAGCAATTGGGTTGGAGAAAAAACCTGCAGCCACTGCGGCCCTCCAGGACCGTGATTGAGGACCCCTGGATTAAACAATGGCACATCCAAATTTCCTGGGTTTAACAAATAGTGTAAACACAATAGAGTAAACACAAGTTGCCAACTATGGATGAGTACACATATGCTGATTAGAAACCAATATTCTCAGACACGTTAATTTTTCAAGTCAGATTAATACAAAAGTTTTCCAAGAAAGGAGCAGTTCTTTTATCACAATTTTGTATTGTTTGTATACTTAAGCAGTTAAAACTTCAAAGCGGTGATTCTTTTGCAAGACAGCAAATACCTATATCCTGTAGACAGCCATCACAATAATCAGTAACAGGATTACCCAGGAAATTTGCCTTTTAACTTCTCACCCCAGTCCCAACAATGGGTGCATTTTTTCTCTTCATCTACTGTGTTTTAAATGTAATATTTACATGTTCCTTTGCCTAAGAGAGAAATGTAACCACCCAGTGTACAAAAAAATGCCCCCCTCTGACAAAGATATATGTATGAATGCAGAGTCTGAACTGAGGTGAAATAATGAATAGGCAATTGGAGATGGGTATGCTACATATATAAAGGAATGTCTGGTATTTCAGTTTCTATCAACCACTGTGACTGTGACAGTAGACATTTGGGTTCAAAGTGGTGGAACCAATATTGTGAATTTTGTAATCCATGTTAGAAATTGATAGTTGAAGAAGATATAATAATTTGGCAGCACAATAATTAGTAAGTGGTTGGTAAGATATATTTTAGAATAAACAGAAGGATCATAGAGAATATTTGGAACTATAGTTGAATTTTTAGTTGAGCTATGGTTTGGTGGTAGAATCTGTTAGTGTTGATTCCTCACGGATGCAGTGTCCTGTGTTAGAATTCCTGGTCTTGTATTACCACCCCCAGGGTGTGTTTTTGTCAATGTATTTCAGTTTTTCTCCCACGTCTCCAAAGACATGATTTTTACATTAATTGCCAATTCCAAATTCCCTTTATGTAAGTGAGAATGAAAGTCTGTGTTTCCTACATTTCACCCGGTACTGCCACCATAGGCCCCATCCCTCTGTGACCTTGAATTGGTTAAGCAGACTTGAAAATGCAAGGGTCAGTGAATAGTTATTGATCACTGCATTGGGAGTGATCATTTTAAGTATGAGAATGGAGAATAACCAGGGGCCTCATGCATAATGCTGTGCGTAGAATTCACACTATAACATGACGTAAGCACAAAAGCCGAAATGTGCTTACACACAGAAAAATCCAGATGCAGGAATCTGTGCGTTTGCCAACTTCCGTGTTCTTCCGCTCCATTACGCGTGAAAAGTAACGCTCGTGCACGCGCTTTATGTAACGCCCCAACTCCTCCCAGAATTACTCCTCTTTGAATATGCAAATCAATATAAACAGCCCTTAAGCTGAGCGTTCTGTGAAAAGACAATGGGAAAAGCACGGGGAAAATATAAGAATTTCAGAGAATACCAAGTGGAGGCAAAGGAAAAATATACAATTTGTTTATTTAAACCGTGGTATAAACAACAAAAGGAAGTTGATCGAGTGACAAAGCGTGTTGGAGAAACTTGAAAGCTCAAGTTCACAAAGTCACACAGTGCCAAAATAAAAAAGAAGTCACATATCAATGTCGCTGTGAAAAAGCGAGTCGTAGCCCACCGTCTGAGCTTATTAGGGTACAGACAAAAGAAAAATAGGCACACAGTGGGAAAAAAGCACGAAATGTCAACTTTAATCTCGAAATTTCCACTTTAATCATGTAGTGATTAGATAAACTCTGACATTTATTCAGAGTTTGCGGACAAAAGCACTTTTATTGCAACAATTTCATCATCTGATAAAGCATTACCTACTAACCATGGCATGATACAACAAAAGTATTTCATAAGTGACAACATGCCAAGGTGATTTTTTTTGACTTACAATACTCAAGAATGCATACAAGAGAGCTATTTCATGCTATGGTCTGAATAAAACCACGGACTGCTGGTAATGGAAGGGAATGCAAGTTGAGGATGTTCAATTACCATTGAAGAAACTTTTCACATCTTACAATGAGGCATCCTGCTTTTAATTCATTCACGAGCTAGCCTCAAGGCATAAGACTGACTTGACGGTTTAAGTACAGGTACAGTATATATAATGCACTTCAACAAGCTTTAAAACCATTCCAGCAGAATATGATGATATTTTCAATGAGTTTGTAGTTTATTGTAGTCCTCAGCGTCTATTGAAGTGGTTAGAGAATTGACACTTAAGTTTTTATAGGCTAAACAGTGTCTTTTTGACTTACTGATAGCTCAGGGTGACTTCAATCCATACACCATACATACTGCACATTGGTCCATTAATACAAAAGGATGGCTGCATGAGAATATTCAGTGGCTAATGATGCATTGATACTACTGCAGGAAAAACTGCAATTTGTAAATTGCTTACTGTGAATTAACAATTTACTTCTTGGCCTTGAAGTGGTTTCTTTGTGAAAGTAAATATGAAATGAATGTATTATTAGCTATCCCTTGTGATTAAACATCAAGCCCTATTACTCTCAACACACTCAGAGGGTTCAGAGCAATGTGGCTGCAATATGTAGTGTTAGCTGTGGAATCAGGTGAGAAGGTGGCATAGTGGTTAATGTTGACACATTTTGCACCCAGGGTTCTGGGCCTGAATCCAGCCTGGGCACTCTCTATGTGAAGTGTGTTTTTTTTTACCCCAAAGAGGAATTTTGGTTCTCCTCATACATCCTAAAGATGTTGTATACAGTATATGCTAGGCTACTCATCTCTAAAATAGCCATATTTCATAAAATATAGGTAGGTGCATTCCAGTGTTCTGCAATGGAACTGCCATCCCATCTAGGTTGCTTCCTGCATTGTAGTCCTTCTGATTAATTTGATTAAGATGGATAATGGATGAATGAGTACTATGTACATGGGAGCTTTGTAGTATGAACATCTGGTTATCAGGGATTTTGAGCATCAAACTATGCTTTGTCACAGAAATGAAATTAAGATTTAAAAAAATCACACTAAAAAAAGTTTTAGCACATCTCACTGATACTAATTTCAGTATTTTAAAAATAAATTAGGTTTTAGCTTAAGATTAAGCATTTCAGGATATTGTACAGAAAGAAAACATGGTAAGGCTCTCAATTGGGAAGGTGTCTATTAAAAATGCATTCATTGACTCTTTGAAGGAGAGTGGACATCCGGTCTCTGCAAGGTTTCCTGAATGAACTGTTTTGACAGATAAAGCCACAGTGCAACAGCCTAAGCATAATTAACCCCACCAGTTAAGTGGTGGGCATAAACATTAAGTCATAATGCAGCCCATAATGAGAAAAACTATAGGATGATGATGATGAGGATATACTGGCAAATTATAATGAACTAAGTTCCCTTTCCCTGCTGTTACACTTCATCTTATGTTTGGTGCTCTATTGTAGCACATACATATAGACCCAAATGACAAGAAAGTCTGTAGAGTAATGCCTACATATGTGTATAAATATGGATAGATCAATAAGGAGTTCCAAAATGTTACAACAATATGATTTGAACTACCACTTCATCTTCCATACAAACAAAAATATCTGCTTTGGCTTTTGCATAATCTTAATCCGTCCTGCCAAGTGTTGTCATCCTCCATACTGAAAAGGAGACTCATTCTTTGCCTATACAGTTACGCATTATGGTTTGTTCATGCCCATACCTGTGAAAGGAATACTAAACATATTTAGTTATTGTGCATGAAATGCTCAAGGAAACTCCAATACATGCATAAAACATGGCTGAACTTGCCTTAACCTGAAGTACTTGGCCTTTCTCCATGTGTTGTGTTTAATATTATGTGGATGACCTACTTATGTTTACAGCATCTAGTTTAAATCTTGTATCACCTGACACTGTGACCTGTTAGTTCTAATTGTGGCACAGTCACATTGTGGTATCTGAGTCTTGACATGGAGAGAGTTGTCTCAGCATTGAAAAACTGACACTAGGGGACTGTGCAAATGATGGATTTAGTGAAGAACTTAATGTGGTGGTAATGCATGAAAATGCAAGGGGTCGAAACAGTAACAAATGTACATTACAGATTTAAAGATATTCACTATTCACACTGTTTGAAGCACACCACAAAGGAATGCTACACCAGAAAATTGACTTTGCCAGCCTATAGCAATGGAAATGTAGTTGTAGCTGACTCATACTTGAGCAAAGATCAATACCCTGAAGCACAAGGGCCAGCAATTATAATTATGTATTGATAATGGTGAATCTTTTATATCAGCAGACTTCCAAGGATTTGCACACTGAAATGAAAAAAGACACTGTGCTGAGGCCCTCCATTACTCCAGTTCAGGTAACAAGCCAGGTCCAGAAAGTGCCAACATAGTCTATGCCCTACTTGGACAATAGAACTAAAGCCATATTTCCATCTTACGTACACGTGAAGCCTGTTTTCCAAAGGACACTTTGAGTCTGCATTATGTCACCAGAGGCTCTTTCAGGTATGTTTACTTATTGGATTACAATCCAAATTATATGCATATTTTCTCATTTCCCTATTGCTTTTAGATAAAGGATCAACTAAAATCCTAGAATGTGTAATGTAATAACATATTGTGCATTAGTAGCAGGCACTTCCATAGTGAGCTGCAGAACCCAAAGTGAAACCAAGGAGGGAAAAATACACAAAAAATAGGTAGATTTATTAAAATATTAAACAGTAGGAGTGGTAAACACAGGGAGAACCTGCTTTTCCTCTCAGCCTCCCTAAACAGGTCCTGCACCCCTGTCTGCCTCCTGGGGTGGTTTGTCTACTTGCTTGACACTGTATTGCCCCAAAGTACTCCCTTTACCTCTCATCTCTCTCAATAGGCTCTAGGTCTTCTTCTTCCTACCAGGTGAGTGTTTGTCCCACTCATCTCTCAGCCAAGAATTTAATAGATTTATAAGGTCACATGTGCAAAGTACAGTGAAATTCTTACTTAAATGTGCTAACCAAAATGTAACACGTTGCCACTCTCCAAAACCTTGATTAATGAGTAGAACAGTCTTATCTTAAAATTTTGGTCTTTGTTACTTAAAACGTAAACATTTTTGTCATTAGCAGAGAAACAGAATCAAGGATACTTGAATTATAAACATCCACCTTTTCTCCTGCACTTCTTCTTTCCAAGAACTAGTAAACTTTGGTCCCTGTTGAAGCCCTCTTGTGGCCATCATTGATTTAAAACGGACTGAGAGTCTGGGTGTTGGACCTAGGTGGTAAATATTGCTAAGGTCAGCCCTGACACAGACAGGCGTAGGACACAGTTTCAAAGCACACAGGGCTTTTATTTTCTTTTTCTCCATTGTGGAAACATCTTCCCCGTTCCCACAATCACAACAACACAGTCCCAAACACAGCATAAACAATATTTTCTTTTTTCCTTTTTGTTTTATCTTGGTAGAGTAATATACAGTATATTTTGCTCTACTTTCCCCTATTACATCATTAATATGTAGCCTTAGAATGCCTAATCTCACAGACTTACCAGTATTTATAAGGTATTATTGTATAGAACTTATCCCCACTTTCCTTTCTATATCTATAACCTCAGGCAATTAGATGTAGTAAAAACACAAGCAGAAGTTAAGTTACACATAAAATAATGTATTATTGATAATATTCATAAATAATAACAAAATGCAAAGTACATTTGAATATTGGCAACCATACAACCTGATTAAATGGTGATGTGTAGTTTCAGGTGGCACACAGACTTGTAGTTACTTAAAATGTCTCTAGTTAAGGCATCATTGGTGCTCAGCTTTCAGCCACATGTCTGTTCAATATGTCTGCTGAGTTGTGCTCTTCATTGTGCTGTTCTTGTCAGTTCATGGTGTGGTGGTCTTCATCAGATGTTAGTAAGAGAGAGATACTTCTACATCATCACAGGTTAGCAAGAGAGAGAATGTGGTTGAGCAAGCAAATTTATGGGTTTTCTGTCTAACCCCTACAGCCAATAGGACATCATGGTACTTAAAGGCCTCTGAGACAAGCCAATTCCAAACAGCCATACCTCAGACCAATGGGGGAAATAGAACATCTTAACACCTGCCCCCAAACCATATGTTAACATAACCTGGCTTCCTTGCGGGTGTTGAAAGACTTTAGCAGAGAAATACTCATCAAACTGGTTTAAGACACATCCCCCAAATCCTGTCGTAAAATTACAAAGAGGCTTAGTCGTAAACAGTGGGGCAAACATGAATGCCTCTCACTAAAGTAACACTAAATTACATTGCATTGCCTAAATTACAAATAAATACATACAAAACCTTTATCAAGTTATATGCAAAATCTCACATCACAACACTTTTCTTCTTCTTTTCTTCCTCTCCAGCAAGCTTAGTCCCTTTCCTTCCGACTTCTTTTCAGGGACTGTCTAGCTACCTGCAGTGGTTGATCTACTATGAATGTCAATGTCAACTTTATTTATATAGCACATTTAAACAACATAGGAATACTGTGGGCAAAGTGCTTTACAATAATAGAATTAAAGAAAAACATACAGTTAACATGAATAACATAAATAGAAATAAAATAAATGAACATAAATAAATAATAAATAGTAAGTAATGTAAGTAATGTTACATAATCACAATGAGGAAACCATCAGTATTACTGAAGGTCACGGAATGCAAGTAAATAGAAATGAGTTTTTAATCTTGTTTTGAACAGTTCAATCTTAGACGACTCCTTTATGTGATGAGGTAAAGAGTTCCACAGGCGAGGAGCAGGAGCTCCAAAAGCTCTGCCCTCCTTAGTTTTACATTTGGTACGAGGGACAACAAGAGACAACTGACCAGAAGATCTAAGCACTCTGGATGGCTGGTGTAAAACACACAATTCAGATAAATAGGCAGGAGCAAGCCTATGTAAAGATTTAAAAACTAGCAACAAGATTTTAAAATCAATTCGAAAACTGACAGGCAGCGAGTATAAAGAAGCTAATATTGGAGAAACAGAGTCATACTTTCTTGCCCCAACCAGAAAGCAAGCGGCAGCATTCTGGACCAACTGTAACCTGTGTATCAGGGATTTGAAATTAATTAAGTTTAAGCTTCTGGACCCCTGAAACTAGAAGGGTCCCAGAAGTGACTTTAATTTTCTTTCTCCCATAACTCGAAAATTATACAGTAGATGTGGACAAATTTGTTGGTACCTTTACAACTCACTGAGAAAGTGCTGTATTCCCCCTGAAAAATGATTAAATGAAAAGCAATTGTCCATGTTATACCTGCATGCCTTTGATATGTCATTGTATAAAGCAAAGCAAGTGTGAAAAGAGAAAAAAGATTGCTTATTCTACAATGATATTCTAGAATGATCCGCACACATTTCTTGGTACCCCTAGAAGGGACAATAAATAGGAGTGACTTTTTCACACTAGGTGTTTAATTTTTATCACACATGTCTCCAATCGTGCAATCAGTCATTTGGCCTATTTAAGTGAACAAAAGAAGTTACTCTGCTGTTTTGTATCATCATGTTTCCCATATTGAATATGGACCAGTGAAAGAAAATGAGAGTTATCTGAGGATATCAGAAAGAAAATTACAGACAAGCATGTTAAAGGCAAAGGCTATTAGATTATCTCCAAGCAGATTGATGTTTCTGTGACAACAGCTGCAAATATTGGGGACTGGGACAGTAGCCAACCTCCCTGGACATGACTGCAAAATGTAAATTGACCCCAGAATGGGCAGTAGGATAGTGAGAATGGTAGACAAAAAGCCAAGGACAACTTCCAAAGAGATACAAGGTGAACTCCAAGCTCAAGGTCCTTTAGTGTCTGATTACACAATCCGTTTCTGTTTGAGTGACAGTGGGGTCAATAAAGAAGACCCAGGAGGTCTCCACTGTTGGAAGAAAAACATAAAAAAGCCAAAGTGGAATTTACTGAAATGCATATTGACAAGCCACAACGCTTGTGGGAAAATTCCTTTGGACAGATAAAACAAAGCTGAAGCTTTTTGGCAAGTTTCATCAGCTCTATGTCCACAGACAAAAGAATGAAGCTTTTAAAGAAAAGAATACCATACCTACTGTAAAACATGGAGGAGGGTCGGTTATGTTTTGGGGCTACTTTGCTGTTTATGGCATGGGATGCCTTGAGTCTGTGCAGGGAACAATGAAATCTCGAGACTATCAAGACATGCTGGAACGAAATGTCAGAAAGCTCTGTCTCAGTCATAGGCCATGGATCCTCCAACAGAATATTGACCCAAAACACACCACTAAAAGCACCCAAGAATGACTAAGAACAAAACATTGGACTATTTGAAGTGGCTTTCTATGCACCATGATCTGAATCCTTTCAAACATCTATGGAGAGCATTGAAACATGCAGTCTAGAGAAAGCATCTTTCATACCTGATACAACTGGAGTAGTTTGCTCAGGGAGAGTAGGCCAAACTACCTATTGATAGGTGCAGAAGTCTCATGGAAGGCTACAGGAATTGCTTGTTTGCAGTGATTGCCTTTAAAGGTTGTGCAACAAAATTTTAGGTTAAGGATCCCATCATTTTTGTTATTATTTGAAATATTTGGTTCAATCAAAACTCTAAAGCAAAGTCTGATTTTTGTTGAATAAGGAAAGAACAATGATGGGTGCTAATTACTTTGGTTAGATTCAAATTATTTCAGAGACAAGTGTGAGTTCATCTTTTTCATGGAGGAGTACCAACATGTCTGTATAAGGCATAAGATGTTTTTATTCACACCAGTGACTTTGGCATATGAGATAATCTAATACCTACAGTGGGCTGGCGCCCTGCCCGGGGTTTGTTTCCTGCCTTGTGCCCTGTGTTGGCTGGGACTGGCTCCAGCAGACCCCCCGTGACCCTGTAGTTAAGATATAGCGGGTTGGACAATGGATGGATAATCCAATACAGCAATTTTAATCAAAATCTAAATTAAAAAAAAAAAAAAAAAGTGGTGATCTGTCATGGAACAACCCCATTGAAAAAGGTAACAGTGGTCACCCAGACCTTGTTGCCAGTTGTAAAAGGGCCTCAAAAGCAGTTCCCAAGCTTCAGGGCCCCAGAATTGTAGGTAGTTACCTGGATCTGTGGCACCCTTGTCATTTTCTGGTTTACCGGTCCTCTTCCGAGCTAATGTGAATCGAGTAGTACACAGCGCAGTTTATCATATATGGAAGTGCGTGTTTTAAATGTACAATACTCCATGCTATTTGACACATTATGCTTCGTTTAATATTTGATAATAAATGTTAACTGAAGAATTGGGGAATTTCATCCACTGAACCATGCCACTATGCGTTCCAGAATTAAACTTGACTTGAAAGTGTGAGACGGAAGGGAGTCATTGGCGAAGAACATCGGAATCGCACGAATGCCTTACGAGCTATTCGGTTCAAAGCATACCAGTTGGGTGCAAACTCCACGCGCATTTGCGTTAGAAATGTGCTGTACAGCATCACGGAACTGATTTCAACCCGATTATCAGCTATCCGAGCAGTGTCGGCTGGGGGCAGGCTGGAAGAAGCAGAGCCGCTTATCGCAGGGAGTGTTCTACTTCCACACAAGAACCTAGGAGGCGCGGAAATGCTTCACCCGCCCGCAATGCCAAGTGCTCACATTGTGCGCAGCGGCAGGGAGAGGGAGGCGGAGAAGGAACAGAGTCTAGTGAGGCTGCAAGCAAGCTTGCCGCTGTCGTGCTCGTTCAGCAGTGAGACGAAAGAAGCTTAAGTCGTGGACGACTACAGTAGGATATCCAGTGTCATCGTGGGCTAAAATGGCATCACAAAAACGACCGCAGTACCAGTGGCGAGGAAGACAACTGTCGTGGAAGGGATTCTTACTAACTCTTTGTGTATTTTGTTGTAAGCAGGCAACGTCCCAACCCTCTGCCGGTAAGTATTACGTAAATAATGCGAACTCCGTTGAACGTAATAAAAACAGAGCTTAAGTAGGCATGTGATTTTTCAGCGTGCTGTTGCCGGGAGCCAGGGTTCGTATTGGTAAGGTGCAAGCCACGTTTTTTATGGCAAACAAAATGAAGTCACCGATCGTCCACCTACCTCTTATTTTCAGTATAATTAAAGCTTTAACCAGCATGTGTCTTACACCTGAATCATTGGGAAGGTTTCTTCCAGTTTGGGAGCTTTATTCGTCAGATAATCAACACGATCAATTGCGTAGAATCAGGTGGCGCAAATTCTGCACACTTTAAAGTAATAATAAAAAATGTCGTCAAAGACCTATAACCTCCAGCCTCCCGCGACACTGGACTTGATGAAATGGGTTTCGAATGTTATGTATAGATTGTGTGTCTGGTTCCAGTGATCTCTTTTTTTACCGAGAGGGCTGCGCTTTCTTTAATCGGTGTTTATCTTTTACCTCCGAATAGGCGGTATGTTGTTAACTCCAATTAACTTTATTCACGCTCACTTAGTCCTGGCAGTTTCTTAAACTGACGATAGATTCTCCTGATTGCTTCACTTAGTCACTGAAGGTCTGCTGAACATGGTGAATGGCAAATTCAAATAATAATAAAAAAGGAATTTTGCTTCGAATGGTTGTCGTGTGTTTATGTTTAAACACTTGCGCTTCGAATAGATCTTGCAATATACAATCTACCGTGACTGCATTAGTTAAAAGTAAATAATTCTGAGCCTTAAATCAGCTGATGTGTTCTAATGGCTTTTCAGGATCTATCGCTATGTAACACATGTGGGGATGATCAACGTAATGAAATATTTCCACAAAAACATCGGTCAAGGAAGGAGGACTTCGATTATGTTCAACATTGAATAATCAAAAAGTGACACCTTAATATTTTTGTTTTACGGTTTACCACACAGATGCCTAACCACTGCTTTGAGGTTTTGGATTAGCTTAATGTCATTTATAGTTCTGAATGGCGTCTACAGGAATATATATGGTCTCATATAGAAGAGCTTAAACAGTTTCACTTTCTATTTTACATTTGTTTTGGGGATCATTTGCTGTATTACACAATGTGATATCGTTATTATATGCAGTTTAAGGTAAATGTCTGGCAAGGATTAATTTTTAGTTCGATTGCTCCTTGGATTATTTAATCACCTTTTAATAATACAGTAACACCTTCAAAAAAAAAACAAAAAACAAAAGCAGTTCTCCAGTACATCTGGGGCTGCTCATACTTGTTCCATCTTAGTAAAAGTCCATTTCTGTTTGTAAGTGAACTTCCTTTTTTAAAATGATAAACTTGTTTTACACTCAGCTTCTAGTTAGAAACAGAACATAGTTTACCTGAAATTCATCAGATGTTTCCTCTTTCACTTTTTGTTCTATTGGATTCACTTAAGAAGGAGCAGATAGAGGCACTAGTTCACAAAACTTGGAGGGCGAGTGTCTTGGTGACTAAAGATTAATCACTTCATCACAGCTAGTTTTTATTTTGCAAAAAAATAAACATACAGTATAGCATACAATATACTGTAGATTATAACCCTGTCTTGTAAAGGAGTTGGGGTGATGCATTATACAAAGGATAAAATAAAGGTTATTTGATAATTCTCTTTTCATTTTTATCTCAGTTGAGCATCTAATTATATAGAGCAAAATTTTAAAATAAGGTAACTGTGACAAATCAGGGAAATGAAAAGCTAATAGATCAACCTATTTTAACAAGGAACGGCACAAATAATATGCTCACATTTCTTAAGCATGAAAAACACATTGGTGTGCATTCTTGAACTCGGAGACTGAGAGTCCAATTAAATGAGTTCATTACACAGAATGCTGTGTAATGCAGGGGGTACTTAAAGACTACTTAAAGACTACCTGCCATAGCTGATGAAGTCAAACCAAGTACACCCTAATAACTGTATCTATGTGCATTTGTGTTAAATTGATTGTTTGGGGACTCTTGGAGAATGATGGCTACTGTTGGAACTTGTGACTTCAATATACAGCATGAGCACACCAGGTCAAAATCCACACCCAACGTGTAATCATAGGTGCCAGTTTTGTGATAGCGCTTGTGTTTTGCTTGCTGCTGCACAAATGCAAAAAGTTTAGATTAAGATAAAGTACAGAAAATACTTCTGAGAGTCAGAAATACAGCAGCTCAGTTTATCAAATATTTGTATCTTCATGCAGAGAATCTTTTTAGAACATAACCATTTCTTCTACCCAGGCAGTTGTAGTTAGCATAGGCAAAGCTATAAATCCATAGTTTTTTGCTACCGCTAATTTCTTGATTATGGGCCAATTCCTGTTGTTATTGGTGTTAATGGGGCATGTCATTTTATTAGAACGTCTTCTTTTTATTGTGTCTTCTCAGAAATTGTAACCAGTATATATTAAAACGTCTCTGACCCACCAAATGATATGGATTGCATTTTCTAATTGCTTGTTCTCTCTATTCATTTTTAGTGTACATTAAAACACCTACGTCATCGTGTTTCCCCTCACTGTGTGCTAAGAGAGCAGATATCTACTGGCTGTCTTGATACACACTCTATTTTTATATTTACTGCTAGTTTTGAAAAACCGGCAAGAAAAAACAGGAAGGTAGAGACTGAATTGACTCTTGTGCAATAAAAGCTGTGTTAATGATAAGCATCTTGAGGTTACACTTTATGATTGCTTTTGGTAATAAACCTTTAAAAGTCTTTACAGTGGTAAAGCTTTAGATACTGCAGCAACTCATGAATACATAATTTTTAAAATTGTAAAAAATTCTATAATATTTCTCATTGATATATTGATAAGTTATCAAAGTGTTATGAATATATAAATTATTGTTTACTGACATTTATAACTATTTGAATGCACATGAATTAATAATTGGTTGAGCATCATTTAATAATTATTAATGCAAGTTATTATACAGTAAAGTGTTACCCATCGTAATTTATAAATCTGCTATGAGAGAGCTTTGTCAAGAATATATTTGAGAATTTCTATTTGCATTTTTGTAATATGTTTGTTGCTCTTTCATCTTTTATATATTTTAATGTTATATTGGTAAGATCACCACACCACCATACTTTGTTAACTTTTCTTTGTCTGACTGCCATTTTCTTTATCATTTTCATGCAGGCATCCATATCGTTTATAGTAGCAGTAGTACTATTACACTGTGTACAGAAAACAGTGAAATTCTTACTTAAGTGACTGACCTGCAAGTATCACCTCTTCATTCTCCATATTGATGATTAAAAATAAAAAAAAGTCAAGCATACTGTATAAAGTAGAGAACACAAATCAGCTTACCTGTTGTGTTCCTTATTCCTGTTTCAATAATCCTGATGCAAGTAATACCCCAGGAGGAGGAGGTTAGGAGCACGCATTGATAAAGCGCATTGCTGCACCCACCTCACGACAAACCAACTCAGGATCCAGATTAGGACCTGAGTGCAACCATGCGATGGGTGACACCTCAGCACCACACTAGTTCAGATGGAGTGGAACAGTGCGAGTTTTTTTTTTTACGGTGGCTGGAGTGCCAATTCTGCCACCAACCCCCAAGTTTTTCCCTGCAGGTTGCAGGGCTTACATGCAGGGATGGATGCAGATTTAGGTCATACCCAGGACGGAGCAATTGCAGGTTAAGATCCTTGCTCAACGGCCCAACAGAGCAGAGTCCCTTAGAAGGAGCCAAATTGAAATGGACTGAAAGAAATTTCAAATTGTACCCACTAATTCTTTTTGCTAGTAGGATGTATAAATAAAATGTAATTTGTCTTTAAAGTACATTCAATGAGTAGTGTTATATTGTCACTATTAAATTGACTGGACTAAAAACCTCTCTGCACTGACAATGCAAAACTCATTAGTATCTGTTGCCTGGCCAACAGCAAGACTGCTTAATTTCCTAGTTGCTTTTAGTTTTTTAGCAAAGAATGCAGTTACTGAGTTTAATTAAAAAGCATCATAACAATTAAACACAGACAAAACAGAAATAAAGGGCAAATTTATACAAACACTGTCCCTAGAGTAGCATTCAATGGGGTGCTGATGTTGGTGGTCAGTGGTAACCCTGCTTAAGTTTGTGCAATTGTATTCCACCATGAACCCACTAACAGGAAAACAAATGAGATAAGTGTTAGATAACATTGCAACAATATGGTTGATTTAAGGTTTTGAGACTTTGCTTTCTTTTATTACTTTGCCTAGGGAAATGAGTGTTGCTCACATTGGGTTTTACACAGGAATGTTTTAAATCAGGGAATCCAGGAATGACTTTGCCCACCCCTGTTTTATATGGTTGTTATGATGTTACCTGTTAAATAGACAGCACCAGAAACTTGTGTTTGGTATCCCTCAAAACCTTGTATCTGGAATTGGCCTCACACAATGGGATGACAGTAATGAGCAGTAGCTTTAGTTGGAGGTATTTTGCTTCCATTACGGTCTTTCTGAATGTTCAGTAAAATTCTTGGTTCCTGCTCTGCATCTAGAATCTGTGATTGCCTCTGTAAACCCTCCATGTGGCCATGGTGAAACTGCAGTGATGGATTGGTTACGGCTTGTGTCATCATACAGATTCTGCACTCAAATATTTATTTCTTTGCATTTTTTATGCTTGTTTTTATTGCTCGAATGTATTTTGTTTTCTTCAGTAGTTTTATACTATATTTAGTATTATGTGTTTTGGGCTGAAGATGCAGTACAAATTCTAACTGACACTGTCTGATATGATGTGGAAGCTTGATCTTTAAGGCCGGGTTTATACTCCATGCATCACATGCACCTGTGGGCGCTACTGCTATGCAATACTATACTTGCGCGTGCACTTTATGTAAAGTTGGAGGATTCCACTGCATGTATGATATATCATCATGGTGAGAAAACGTTTTGAGTTCACTGTGTTGTGAATTGACCAAAACATCTATTAAATTCCCAGGACACCTTGCCATAATATCTCTGAAGAGAATGGATATATAATGATTACATCCATCAATTCACGGATGTGTCCATTCTAGCAAGCATTGTGTGTGAGGCAGAAACAATCCCGGAACGGGGCATCAGCTCCTCGCAAGGAGAATACAAGCACATGCATACAATAGTGTTATTTTAGCATTACCAAATCTGCATATCCTTGGAAGAAAACCAGAGCACACTGTGGAAACCCACCTTAAAAACATGTAAACTCCAGGCAGGGAACACCAGGAAAGTGACTCACTGCGAGGTAGTAGCACTACCGCTCTGCCACCGTGCAGCCCCCACGTGTGTAATTATTAACAGTATTAATCATTTAAGTGAAGTTACAGATTTATTTTTCAAATGTAACATACATGTTTAAACACATTTTATCTTGACAAAATAAACTATTAATGTTGAATTTTCCACTTTAATCATGAAGTAGACCTTTTTTTTCCTGTCACTGTGTCCCTTATTTTTTTTTCCTCTGTGGCTCAAATACACTTCTATACATTTTGATGCTGTTGGGAAGGTACAAATAAAAAAGATGGCACAGAAGATGGTATGTGAAACCTTTAAAATGTTTTGCATCACTGTGATGGGGAATATGCAACACTTGTATTGCCTATGTGAGAAATGGGTGAAGGAAAGCACCACAAATACATTTGTACGTCAGCATTTAAGTTTGATTTGCTTCACTGCATCGAACCATTCATCAAACATTGAAGCATGCACATTGATCATTAGGATCAGCAAAGCGGCTTGCTGTCACATATTGATAGTAAACAGACCCTCTGATGTCACGTTCCAACTTGGAACACACTGCACCCAATTGTTGCAATATTTTATCATGTCATCAATTCTACAGCCTACAGTATGAATACACTTCTAGTTTGCTACGGCTTTTGACAATTACACCTCACACCAATAGGCATAGCTATGGTTGCAGCCCTATTTCCATCCACTTACAGGTATTACTTCACCAGTGTTGGAGCCTTCAGCAGTACACTGAATTGACCAAGAGGGCAGATGGAGTGGAGTCTGGAAATAGTTCAACATTTTGCCAAATGGAAATGAAAAACCACAAGATAGATACAAGATTTACTACCACAGTACCAACTAAAGGGGTTACCACAACCAATTCAGCCAGACATCTGAAGGACCATCACGAGAGACAATACAAAATAATTTTGAAGCATAGGTGTCTTATTTCTAAATTATGGAAACATTAATCTGTTTAAGCCTATAAACGTTTGGATTTGAAGTTGAGATGTGACATTTGTTGTTTTGAAGAAGGTTAAAACATTTTTTGTAGTCCGTTAAATGTTTAACACATTAGGACAGGGGTTTGCAGTCAATTTTTACCTACAGGTTGGTTTAACTCTGTGCATTTTATTCAGGGGCAGCACTCTTTAGCACCAGAGCTCCATCACCCCCTTAGTTTTTAAATATTCGCCAACAAAGAGTGCAGCCGTAGTGTGTTACTTTGTTTTATTTTCTTATGTGAGATTTTTAAAATGATATTTCATCACACCTACTAAATAATATAAGGCAGTATAACTTTTCAGTACTCAATTGTATAAACAGTGACTCTGCTGCTCCATGTGCTTATATAAATGGGTTTAAATTTGATTACTTTTTAGTTTTATTGTTTACAGAATTTTACTCTTTTTACAAATGATTGCACTACTTGAAGTATTTGGCTTTAATGACTGACATTCCTATTGTTTATTTTAATCAATTTAAGGATTTTAATGCAAACGAAATGACAATTTATTACATTTTTGTTGGGGTACCTTATATACTGTACTGAGCATCGAAAATGGTATCAAATTTCAACACATAGTATCATATTGAAGTTTGAAATTTTGATATTGTGACAACCCTAGTTGTTTATGTTTAACACACAAGTAACACCTCCTTTAGTTGTTATCCTTGTAATGGAAAAACAGCAGGAGCCAGGCCTTTGACTTCATTCTGGTTCCTGGTGATAGTGGAACAGTGGCAGGAGTACACTCGGTCATGTTAGAGCCAGGGTTTGTTCTCTTCCTTATTTTTATTTTCTACTGTATGTTTTGTTGTTTTTGTTATTTTCATATTTTTTTAGTTTTTACGAATATTTTGTTAATATTGTTGTGTGTATTTATTATTTAGTATGTAGGTCTTGTATACTTGAGGAATGTGAATATGTTCCTTGTATTCTGTGTGTCAAATCCCAGGAGGCAAGGACACTGTGATGTCACTTCTGTATGACCACGGGCCACCTTCCACATTTATATTCAAATAGAAGAGATTGAGTCCTTCAGAATGTCAGTGGAGACTGTAGCATAAAGATCATTTTGTCATTGCATTGATTTTTTTTTTTTTTTAAATGGATTTATTGCTTCTGTTTGTAATTCTGAATAATTGATAGCAGGTTTGGTCTTGTTTGCTTTAGACTACCTTTTGCCTCACTTTTTCATTTTTTACCTTAATATATTTCCTTAAATATGAGGAGCATAGTTTTGCTTTGTCCTTTAAGCCAAAGGTTTTACATTTTCACTAACTCTTGAAAGGTATTTGTGAGTTTTTGGGGGACATTTTAAAAGTATTTTTGAATTTTTAAAACTATGGTGATATTTTGGGCCCATCCTCTCCCTTTAGTTTTAAGTCTAACTATCTTGGGCGAGTCCTGTCTCTTTGGAGGACCAGTGACGTTCTGATAATGTTTTCATTTCTTTTTAGGCCTGTTTACCTCTTTCCTGTGTAACACTAAGAGGCGCTTTACCAGCACTCAACCTGACACATCTAGACAAGGGAGGCACACTACTAAAAACCAAGTGCTTTTGTTTTTCTTCGCTCATGTGGAACATCTTTCCCGTCCCCATGAGCCCACAACACAGTCGTATAGGCACCATCAATCACAATCCCAATACTTCATTTTAACTTCTCCTCCACTCCTCTCTGGCAAGCTTAGTCCCTCTCCTCCCAACTCTGCCTTTCGGAGTGGTGGGCTGCTGGCTCCTTTTATAGCCCATCCGGAAGTGCTCCAGGTGTTTGACCCATTTCCGGCTGCACTTCCAGGTGTGGCGGAAGAGCCACCCACACGGGCTCAGGAACAACTGCAGCACCTCCTGGCGGCACCTCTGGATCCCAACAGGGTTGTAGAGAACTCCATCTCCCATGGAGCCCTACAGGAATCCCCAGTCCATATAGGCAGTCATTGTCCAACCCGTTCCTAACGCAGGGTCACAGGGTTCTGCTGGAGCCAATCCAAGCCAGCACAGGGCGCAAGGCAGGAACAAATCCTGGGCAGCATGCCAGCCCACCACAAGGCACAAACACACCAAGCACACACTAGGGACAGTTAGGATCGCCAATGCACCTAACCTGCATGTCTTTGGACTATGGGAGGAAACCGTAGCACCCGGAGGAAACCCACACAGACACGCGGAGAACATGCAAACTCCACGCAGGGAGGACCGGGGAAGCAAACCCAGGTCTTCTAACTGCGATGCAGCAGCGCTAGCACTGCGCCACCGTGCCGCCCTCAGTCCATACAGTGAAGATGCTTCCTGGCCAGACAAGGAACGCAGGCTTTTTGTGACACCTGCCGTTTTGTGTTGCTGAATCACCACATTCATGGGTAAAGAAATGGTTGCTCCCTAGGCTCACAAATTAGGGAGGGAACCGAGGAGTTGGTACAGTTTTTATGTATTTAACTATGTTCAAGGGCAACAACACAGAAGTCCTTTCAGTACTGTGTTATACTTACTCTTCATAAAATGCTACATACTTAAAAAAGTGAGAAGAGAGAGATGTTCTAATTGATTAGTGTTGACAAGCAAAAATGGCACTACTTGTAATAGGAACTACAAACCGGATTCCAAAAAAGTTGGGACACTAAACAAATTGTGAATAAAAACTGAATGCAATGTGGAGATGGCAAATGTCAATATTTTATTTGTAATAGAACGTAGATGACAGATCAAACGTTTAATCCGAGTACATGTATCATTTTAAAGGAAAAATATGTTGATTCAAAATTTCACGGTGTCAACAAATCCCAAAAAAGGGAGAAGTAGCAATAAGAGGCTGGAAAAAGTAAATTTGAGCATAACCAGGAGCTGGAAGACCAATAAACACTAATTAGGTCAATTGGCAACATGATTGGGTATAAAAAGAGCTTCTCAGAGTGGCAGTGTATCTCAGAAGCCAAGATGGGTAGAGGATCACCAGTTCCCACAATGTTGCGCAGAAAGATAGTGGAGCAATATCAGAAAGGTGTTACCCAGCGAAAAATTGCAAAGACTTTGCATCTATCATCATCAACTCTGCATAACATCATCCGAAGATTCAGAGAATCTGGAACAATCTCTGTGCGTAAGGGTCAAGGCCAGAAACCATACTGGATGCCCGTGATCTCCGGGCCTTTAAACGACACTGCACCACAAACAGGAATGCTACTGTAAAGGAAATCACAGAATGGGCTCAGGAATACTTCCAGAAACCATTGTCAGTGAACACAATCCACCGTGCCATCCGCCGTTGCCAGCTGAAACTCTACAGTGCAAAGAAGAAGCCATTTCTAAGCAAGATACACAAGCTCAGGCATGTCACTGGCCAAGGATCATTTAAAATGTAGTGTGGCAAAATGGAAGACTGTTCTGTGGTCAGACGAGTCACGATTCGAAGTTCTTTTTGGAAATCTGGGACGCCATGTCATCCGGACCAAAGAGGACAAGGACAACCCAAGTTGTTATCAACGCTCAGTTCAGAAGCCTGCATGGTATGGGGTTGCATGAGTGCGTGTGGCATGGGCAGCTTGCATGTCTGGAAAGGCACCATCAATGCAGAAAAATATATTCAGGTTCTAGAACAACATATGCTCCCATCCAGACGTCATCTCTTTCAGGGAAGACCCTGCATTTTTCAACAAGATAATGCCAGACCACATTCTGCATCAATCACAACATCATGGCTGCGTAGGAGAAGGATCCGGGTACTGAAATGGCCAGTCTGCAGTCCAGATCTTTCACCTATAGAGAACATTTGGCGCATCATAAAGAGGAAAGTGCGACAAAGAAGGCCCAAGACGATTGAACAGTTAGAGGCCTGTATTAGACAAGAATGGGAGAGCATTCCTAGTTCTAAACTTGAGAAACTGGTCTCCTCGGTCCCCAGACGTCTGTTGAGTGTTGTAAGAAGAAGGGGGGATGCCACACAGTGGTGAAAATGGCCTTGTCCCAACTTTTTTGGGATTTGTTGACACCATGAATTCTGAATCAACATATTTTTCCCTTAAAATGATACATTTTCTCAGTTTAAACTTTTGTTCTGTGATTTATGTTCTATTCTGAATAAAATATTAGAAGTTGGCACCTCCACATCATTGCATTCAGTTTTTATTCCGGATTTGTATAGTGTCCCAACTTTTTTGGAATCCGGTTTGTATTACGCTTCAAGAAATTGGAGGCTTACCTCAAAATCTTTTAAATAAATGTCTCAATGCAGTCAGTATGGTGCAAGGTATGTAGGTGAATAGACCTTTGGTTGCACTTACTGTGTAAATTCTGTAACATTTAGCAGTTCAGTAGATAGTGGACAGTGTGCTTAGTAGTTGATTATAAGACATTAGATTTGTTGAATGCTTTAACTGTAATGATTCTACCTAGAAACCTTCTTTTACCTTTTCAGTATAAATGTAAGAATATTGCTTTTAAAAATGAAGCAGTTAAGTTTAATAGAATAGCAAGTGTTTTTTTTTTTTTTGTAGATGAACTTGTAGCACCCAGAGTGAACACATATTGTAGTAATGTGTGCTATATAGCGGTTGGCAATGAAGAATGATGCAGATAACACATAAGTTACTGGTTCCAGAAAGTGTTGTCATCTTGAAGGCAATACGTTGTAAAGCTACTGTATTACTAACTTTTGCTTTGGTATTTCTGGAGTCAGTGTGGCCTATTAGCGAAGTCATTGCACTGTAAACCACAAGGCTAACAGTACTGAACCCCCTTTGCTCAGTTACTGTGCAATACTGTCTCTTGCCTATCTCTTCTCTAGCTGTATTTGATTTTTTTTTTTTGCTTTTATTCTTTTTTGTATGCCTTGAAATATTTTTGATGTGCTTTGAGCATAGGAAAGACTCTACGTAAATAAAATGCATTACCTGTATTATAATTTATTATTAATGTAACTGTCTAATAGTCTCTGATATTGATGGGGAAAGATTTCCCACTTTCATGTGGAATTCTTTCAGCTGTATAATGTTTGAGAGGTGTCTGGCATGCACAGGCTCATTTCAGATACCTTCATAGCATCTCGATAGGAGATTATGAATTGTTAATTCCAGAACCTTCAGCTTCTTTCTTTGCAGCAATTGCTTGGTGGATTTACCTTTACTTTGTAAGGCCCACTTTCAGTAGCACTTCAGTCTTCTGACTTATCTCAAATCATCTTCAAACACCCTATAGTTCTTAGGGCTACCCAGCCCCAGAGACAGCAAAGCAGCCCCAAAACATAGCATCACCACCACCACACATTACAGCTTGTGTTAGGTTGTTCTAATCAAATTTTATCTTTTCTTTTGCCAAACATCTCTTCTGTTGCTGTGTCCAAATAACTCCGCCTTTGCCTTTTCTGCCCAGAGTGCATTGTTCCAGAAGTCCTGGTCTATGCCTAGTTGTTAATGGACAAACTTTAGTTTTTTTCACAATGTTCTATATGGATAGCTAAGGTTTCCTTCTGGTACATCTAATTTGCGTAACCTATTTCTAACAATAGATTCAGGCACAGATACCTGTAGGTCTCATGATGAAATTCTGGGATTCTTATAGACGTCTTTCAGCATCTTGCATTCTGCTCTCGGGCATAACTTGCTGGGGCGACCTTGCCTTGACAAGTTGTCAGTTGATTAAAATCATCTTCTGCTTTTGCAGATGATGTTCTGGACAGTGAAGTGGTTGATTTCCAAATGTTTGGATATCTATTTATAACCCTTCCCAGACTTATAGGCATCTATAACCTTCCTGAAATTCTTAGAGGGCTATTTTGATCTAGGCCAAGTAACAGCACACACTTCAACAACAAAGAGCAAAACAAACTAAATGTCAGAGGTTTAAACAAGACATGATTCTCCGAGATCCACTCTAATGATGATCATCTTTCTTCTTCCACATATGAAATTTTGCATTTATGTTTATTTAAATTAAGCATCTATTGATACTGTTTAAATGAAGATCAAATCTTCAATTGTCCACACATGTTAAAATGAAAAAAGCATTTCATAGTGTTGCATTTTTCACTTGACTGTAAGTTAATGCACCTTCTCAACTGAGTTGTTTACTACCAAAATTGGCGGGCACTGACAATGACTGCTGACTTGCTTAATCTTGGTAGCTGCAGTTTTTAAGGAGCTAATCATAGTCTGCGAGGATGAACTGGCCTGGAGTGTACCAGACTCTGCAACGTAGTACCATCTGTGAAGCCATGGTCTGTGAGGCATAACAGGACTCTCCACAGAATACCAATATACTGTATCTGTGTCAATTTGTGCATAATAAGATTGTGCATGATAAAGTCCACTATGAGAAGGAACGATAAGGTAAAAAGGATAAAGCCTTGCCACATTCCACTGTTGATGCCAAAATAATCAATGCTTCTACCATCTGTTTTGACACAGCACCTGGACTCAGTTCAGGTTGTAGAAGATGTTGACAAAACATAATAATATGGTGTACATTCAGGAAATACACCAGATTTACTCTCTTTGTTTGTTGTCAAAGGCTTTTTTGAAACTGAAATTGTTTGAGGATGGTATGTAGTGTGAAAATAAGCTCAATGCATGACCATCCATTTCAGAACTCTGCTTGCTTTTAAAATAAAATTCAAAATCAAACTCGACCAGATTACCATTCTTTGGAAATCTGATGACCTCACCATATCACTACGTTGGTTGGGTCATTTTTAGTATACTAGCATTCATTGAACAGATCAGTAAGTCTCGTGGCTACAGTGTGCCCACAGTGTTTCAATAGTTTATGCCAACTAGTCCAGCAGCCTTGCCACTCTTTAACTTGTTGTTGGGCACCTCTGTCTTCCATAGAGGAATAAGGTCAATATATAGTGCCAGTTCTTCTCAAAGGGCACACATGTCAAAGTCAAATGTCTTATTTACTAACATTTTGTTTAATGTTTTTTTGATGCCTTCCACCCAACATGCCATTGTCATCCTGACTTCTGCTGTTGGAACTGCTTAAGTCTGCAAGCTCCCAAACAATGTGATACAACAATCAACTTTTGTTTCAGTTTGTTGCTGCTTGTGCCTCTACTCCCTTGCAATCTAGCCAGCGGTTTGTGTCAGCAATGGCTTTTTACTCTGTGATCCATCTCTCAGTACTGAATGTTCACCATGACATGATCATGATTGGTGCATGCCTGGTTATGCTAGCACTTTAGCTGTTCATAAATTGTGATATTGGTTATCTATTCCAATGATACAAGACAGTATATACAGTATACTGTAGCTCAGTGCTCATGCTGGATTAATACTGATCTTCCAGTGGCTGATTGATGAACTTTTTAATTGTATAAGGACAGGCTGGTGACCATGTCCATGATTAATTTCAAATGGAGTTTGAAGAATACCTACACAAGCTGGTGGTCCGATCCTGTGCCAACACTGTAATTGGTCAGTTCATGTGAAGTGCTGAGTGCCTTTGGGTCTTGATGTGAACATAGTCAATTTCATTAGTTGTGATCCTGTCAGGGAGTGCCACATATTCTTAGGAATAATTTTTATGTGTAAAATATGTTTTACTGATACATAAGCGATGTGTACACTTATAACAGAGCTTTACATCTATAAACCTATAAAATGCTCACCACTGCTGTTTTTCCACCAAGCTGAAGTAAATGAACTGACGACATGTTCCTAGCCTGGCCAGTTGTTATAAATCAGGGTATTCATGTTGTCAATGAGCATCTTCATATCATGTCTCCTGATGCTGTCCATGAAGTCTTTTAAGTGGTCATAAAATGTGTCTTTTGTTGCTTTCATTGGCTTCTTCTATTGGTGGATACACTTGAATGACTGTGCTCTTGGTATGATGTAAATGAAGGTGTATGGTCATGAAATGTTTGTTCACTGACTGTGTCTTGGTCACTGTGGCAGGAAAATAAAACACTTTTGCTCTCAATTCAATTCCACTTGTGGTCCACCTCACTTTGCCAAGACCCCAGATTTCTAGCTGGTATTGGTTGAATTTGCTTGTTAGTATGGGATTGGTAATAACATTTTGACTTTGCTCTCAAAACCAACTTTGGGATCTCTGTGCTAGAGAAGTAAATAATGGATAGTACCATTACCTTACTCACAGCTGGCTGCCAACTGCACCATACAATCATATGCCTATCCTCTTCATCACACTTGGCACATTTAAACAAGGAGTGATCGTTTTGGTGGAGGTGTGGGTAGTTGGGGTTGTGGGAGGTTGGGTATCTCAGGCAAAATTTACATTATATATATATATATATATATATATATACTGTATGTAAGTTTGGGGAGAGGGATTGTCCCTTGTTAATCGAGTTAGTTGTAATATGTATATTTCATCGAAGATCAGGGGACAGGGTTGCAAACACAGTGTCCACGAGTGTGAGGAAACTACCATTTACTTACAGCACTGAAAGTAACAAAATGCTAGTACCGTACTATAAAATTTAGGTTTTTCAGTACTTTCTCTGCACTGGTATACTGCATAATCCTATTGTACATCAGCTGCTCCATTGTTCCACATTAGTGTAACAGCAGTACATTTAAGGTACCAAATTTTGTATACTCCTTGGCACCCGGGATCAGTTTTCTGTACCATGGGCTGGGTTTCCTGGGTCCTTTCACTTAGCCTCATCATAGGCTCTGTGGTGTAGGAGAAGCTTGATCTCTTGAGTGGATCATTGACCTTTTAAACTTTCCTGTTGTTTCAGTATCAGTTTGGGGTTTAATGGGGTCAGGGTGCTGACTGAACACCCAGCCCTCCTCCTTTTACATCCAGGCTTGGCTTAGTATGGACAATGACTGAGTTGGATGAATTTTGTACTTTCAGGGAACAAATTTTTTAATGGACAATGTTGAGCAGTAAATTTATCCAAGCCGTAAATCTGTGACATTTTTTACAAAAAGAGTGTGTCAGTACCTCAGTTTAGATTTAGTTTATATCCAGTAAGAGACTCCTCTCTGCATGCTCCCAAACAACTTAATTTTCGAACTTTGTCATGCACTTGAATTTTGTACTTTTTGATTACACTAATTACTGTGCATGTTTCATGCTCCTTCATACACTTTTCATATGTAGAGCTAAAGATTTCTTTCCTTCTCTCAGTCACATGCTTCAGTAATCTTCCTTCTAAATATATCTCGTGACTGGAATGACTAATTTGCTTAACAGCCCTGGCCAATTCAATTATATTTGACAGCTTGTCGTGAAATCAATTTACTGTGTTTAACTTTGGTATTTTAAGGTTATTGTTAGTTATTCAGGAAGTAAACTAAGTGAATAGACTCAAGAAAAAAGTTTCACACTTGTTAAGGTAACAAAGAGCAGTGTTTCAAAAGTACACTTTATGAACTGGTAATTGTAATATATAATACATCGCAAGCTGCATTTTTCACAATTACAAAGTACATTTTGAGATTGCAGTTTATGATGAGTAACACATGATAAGTACAGTAGGTATTGTACACTTTCGAGTTGCTTGACCAGCAGTGTATCAGTTTATATGTAAGTTGTTAATAGTATAGCAAAGAATCATGAAGTATATATGACTTTGTAGGGAATAATTAATTAATGTTGTCCTGATGTATGTTTGTTTAGATGCTTAGTTGTTTCAAATTCCATGAAACTTAATGTGTTATAGTAATAAATTATTTATGCGTATATCACATTTATTGTCTTTTTAATTATTTAGTGATTGAGATAACACTATTTGGAATTCATTCACAAAAAACTTTTTCCTGCAGAATATCAGGACATCTAACTGTGGTTTTGAAAGGTCACATAGTTTTTGGGTTTGCATTGCATCTAATGTCTTACTTAGAACCATAAGGCATGCTTTAAAATTAAAATATTGCATAATATGGCACTAATGGCAGTTTGTTTTTTGTATATATGCTCTAAGTAGCAAAACTTTTGCAATGTAACATTTGGTAATATGTGCATAACTGTCATATATTTTAGTACAAAGAATTAAATTTATTGTTCTGCCTTTTTATTTCTTACTAATTTATAACCTTCTAATAAAATGTTGGAAAAGATAGGTTAAAAAAAGATTTTTTAAAAGGCACTTAATTTTCAATGAACTTTTGGCATTCTTTTCATGGTAAAGTAATATTGACCGGTTTAAGTTTTGCAGAAATAAACTTATTTATTCAAAAGAGAATCCCTTAAAAATTAAAAATAAGTGTTTATAAATAAAATAAGTAACTAAATGTAAGATATACAAGTAAGTAATAAATAAAAATAAGCTATACCAGTAAGCTAGCATTCTTGTCTGGCAGTACTTGTTCCCAAACAGTCCTCTGTTGCCTGTTGACCTCTTTTGTAAGTTGCTTTGGGTAAAAGTGTCTACCAAGAAAATAAATCTATATGTATTTCTTTAAATTGTACTTTTTCAAAATGATAATGCATGCTATAGGGGTATTTTAAAGTAAATGGGAAGTAAAATAAACCTGAGTTCAGTAAAAGGAAGGAAAGAAATATATAAATTATAGATGCAGTGAAAACCTGCATTAACTACAGCCCTCTAGAATAAAGATTGTGAAAAAGTCATTAACATTTTATTTTTCTGTTTCAGTATTTTTCAAAAACTAAAAAAATTCTTAGTGCAAATGTGGCCTCTTTAAAACACACCTACTGTATGTAATATTTCATGGAATCAAGTTATGGATTATATAAATGGCATATACTGATCATTTTTACAGACAAGAACATAATAGAATATTGCTATATTCACCTCTTGGACTTTTTCATATTTTTCCCTTACAACTTTTTGAAATGCATTTAAATAAGGTTTTTATTTTGTTTTCTACTCATTAACAAAATGTAATCTGTCAAAAAAAGTGCATTTTTCTAAATCAGTAAAAAATAACAGAAAATAATCCACCGTCTCCTTTTCTGTGTTCTGGCCAGTAGCAGCCGACTGAATTCCTACAGGTGGTCTCTAAGGTTCCTACAGGTGGTAAGGGATCAAGTATAATTCTGTGTCAGTCCCCAGCCTTCCGTACTTCACCTGTAAAGTACGATCTTGGAAGATTAAAGGTGTGACAAACTAGACCATATTAGCTGTTTTCAGAATAATGTCACTGCTCACATCAAATTCAGTTCAGACATGACTAAGTTCATTATCTTGGTCATCATACTATGTATTAAGTGTTTTGCTATGTTGCTGAACTTTAAATGGTTTACACATGGAAAAAAAACAAATACTAAAGAAAATGGCACACTCAATTATAAAAAAGAGAAAATTATTATTTTGTACAGCCCTGTCCAATGAACAGACATTTCTTTGATTGGCTACAGCAGATAGTCTAGTAATCCTCTTACCTAGTCTGCACCCCCCTCTTCCTTCTTCGTTTTTTTTTCTCTTGAGCCCTTGGTATCACCTTCTTAGGTTTAGGCTTTGAATGCTGACAGTAGACTTGAAGAAAGTTGGAAACAGGTAGGCTACTTTTAACACACTGACTGCATACATTTTGGATCCCTATTAGCCACTTCATGTTCAGATTAGATTCTGGTGGGGCATACTTCTTTCCAGATTTTTCTTATGTCCACTTTTTAATTTGCCGGACATTTCCTCTATAGTTTCTCTGGGCAAGAAGTCTGCCAGCCTATTTTATGTTTTACTATTTTACTATTGTCTTTTGCAGGTGTTATTGAATTTAGGCTGAGGGAATTTATGAATGTGACTATATTACCAGCCCACGTGTTGGAGGCTAAGTTGAACCATATTCCAGAAGATGATGCTTTTCTTATCTTCCAGCTTCACACTCAGTTTCTTAATGTTAACATCTCCTTCAGTTTGGTAAGAGTTTATTTATTCTTTGCAAGAATGGCTCATTGTCTTTTTGTCTGTTTATTTGTTTCCCAGTGTTAAAACTAAGCAATATGCAGTGATTGAGATTTGAACATATCTGCTTATATGGATCTGGAAAGGAATTGGCTCACTAAACCTACTACCATTTTTGAAAAATAGAATAGGTGGCCAAAGTAAATGGATTTTTCTATTGTGTTTTGATGCTGTTCTTCTATTGTGTGAAGGAGGTGCTATAAAGCAAAATGTGCTTCAAAATTCTGAAAGATTTATTGTTAAATTCAACAGGCAATTTGCCTCAGAGTACTAGAATAAGTGACAAAAGGAATAAATGCTTAAATGGCATTATTTCAGTATACTTTAGAAAAAACTGGACTAATTGCTAATGGTGATATCTGAGAAGTATATTGAGTAAAATAAAGGTTGAATAAATATCAACATATTGTGCATGCATGTAACAAACACCTTGTATTCATTGGTTGAGAGATGTGTTATGTTGTGATGTATGCAGGAAGCTGGTAGTAGTAGATGGACTGAAATTGAAAGGGAGAGTCTTATTCAGCAGGAAAACATGAGGTGCTGTAGCAGTACTTCACTTAAGTGTGCCAATATTTTAAAGATATTTTAAATACTGTAGTTTTGTAAGCTCTTATGTATGTGCAAATTTATTAATGTTGCATTTTATGTAGCTTGCAAAATTGCTATCTGCCTGCCTTAAATTGCTGTTTAAGGCAGGCAGATAGGTGTCAATGAGTCATATGTACTGATTGTAGAATTTAGAAGGAGAAAAGACTGAATATTTTGTTGAATTTGAATATTGCATATTAATTGACACAGGTGTAGTGACAACAACAGTTTTTCTGAATCTTTCATGTGCAAGAGTGTCACAGATGCATCAGGAATGGGTTATCATGCAAAAAATAACATTCACCCAGTGGTGATTATGTGGTTGTAAACATTTACTGAAAAGCACTAAGTGAGGCAGATAACACTTGTGCAGTGTAATAGGAAAAAGTCAGCAGAGGAGTTTTTTGCAATGAAAGTGTCTTAATGGCATATGGTATTACTTACATGTGGCATGGCAGCCAATGTCCCAGGCAAATTCCATTTTGGTTAAGAAAAATCAAAAGGTTGCAGTAGTATTGCACTGAGGAAATCAAATGCTAGAAGACTAGAAAAATATTGACTGGTATGAAAATTATTAGAGGGCCAGCATATACCAGAGGGTAATTTGGGGCACGTGTTGGATCTCTTGGTAATTGTATGGCAAAGTTTGAACACAAGAGAATAGCATCTTTTCTTAGACCAATGGAAGACCAATTTGGTGTATATTATTTTAGGATGCAAAAGATTATATGAACGTGATTAGTGTTCTTTTCATCTCTTTCATCATAAATAGTGAACACTTCAGTGGCCTTTCTTTCTGACTTTCACCGGTACTTGACTTTGCTGTCAGGAAATCCTTTCCCTGGACTGAAACAACCAGCCAGTACAAAGAAGAAGTGGAACATTGCCTCATGTATGGGTTGAACAAGAAATCTGAAGTTCAAAAAAGGGAAATGTAAGGCTGCTTTCAGTGTCAAGGATTCTGGTGAAATGTCAGTCCTGCTCAACTTGGTAAACCACCTTAGGGAGAGGTCATTAAGTTATGCATAAGAAAAATCTCATGTGACCAACAAGATGCAGTAGTTTTTATCACAAAAGACATGTGCAACATGTGTACCATCACAAGATTATGTTTCTGGAGTCTTATGACATGAGAGGTATTTGGCAATTGGCATTGAAATAACCCTTCAAGTGTGAAAGGGTCCAGTTATGTATTGTATCTTTTACTCTTTTTATCTTTAAAAAAAGTGCCTATTTTTTTCCTAGTGTGACGTCTATTAAAAATTGCTTGCGGTATTATTAATAGTGTAAAAAATCATTTTGTTGTTTGTTTATGGAACATATCATATTTTGTGTTTTTTAACATAGTGTGGATGTTAAGATTTATTTTGTTCTTTTTTCTCATGATAAATGTGGTTGTGCAGATTTTTGAAGGAAAAAAGCAGACTAGTGACTATGCCTTTATATTTGAGGTTGGTGAATGTGGCCAGTGTCTATTGTATTAAATGGTTTGGCACTTGAAATTAGTTGTATCCTGTGCAGTTACAACGCACCCAGGTTTAAGACATCATTTACAATAATGGATGTTTAGCTGGATCTCACCATTGTAAAGTTCAGCATTATACAATGTGGGGTGTGTGAAGCCTTTTCTTTTTTCATAATTTCACAAGATAAATGTGCTAATGATTAAATCAGTCATAATAATTAGACTAAATCAACTTTAAATTTTATTGCCAGGCAACATAATTTCTAGGAATTTTCCTTGGTATTACATCCATTAGTGACAAATGTAAATACAATTAATAGCACAATATATGACACCAAGGCAGCATTCTATACACTGCAGTAGTAGAGAATGTTAATATATTGCACAAAGTAGAATATTGTATATACTGTAGAAGAATATAATAATGCAGAATTGTTGTCATGTCCAGTAATATATAGAGTATTCTTTATAAAATCAGTATAACTTAGGCAGGATAGAAGTGAGTTTGAGATCAGGGATGGACAAAGATGAATCAGAGACTTTGTTAAGTAGAGTAACTTTAAAATGAAATAAACAATGTGTGGAGTACTTTAGATCTTGCTTTTAGTAACAAGTAACATTCCCTTCATGTCAATAACTCCAAACAGATGGTTGCCCAGGTAAGTGTGGACTTTGATTGAATTTCCTTCACATTTCCTGATTTGTGATGTATTAGGGTCATCAACAAAATGCAGTTTCAGGCCTACAGTCATTGAGATGTCCAAATGACATACTTTAGTTTATTTTTGACTAACCAGGTGAACTGTCATACCAGAGTTATACTGATAAAATTAGTATATTTTCAATGACTGCTCTATAAAATTGAACTAGCACTGATTGGAACAGGCTAAATGTTTCAAAATGTTGGAGATAAAACGTGTGAGGTTGAGCTTTTTTCATGAAAGAAGTTCTGTTTTCATTCCTGTTCAGACTGTGAGTGATAGTGGTGCCAGAGGTACAGTAGGCAAGTAGTGTCTGCTAAAATCCATGATCATTTCAAAACGTTTTCCCAGTATTCAGAGATTGTTGAGAGTGTACCAATTGGTAGGTCAACATAGTAGAGCTGAACATAATCTAAATTCTATTTCCAGAGTGGAAGATCACTTTGAGTCTGGTGATACCAGTGGTAACAGTAAAAATGATAGTTTAGTTTCAGTCAACAAAGACAAAAATACATTAAACAAGCATGTAAAATGAAATTCTACAAAAGAGGACATGCACTATAAAATGCTTTGTGTAGGTCCTCCTCTTCAAACAAAGCTTCCAAAAACAGTTAAAAATGGTTTGTGTAAGCGACTAAGCAATCAAAAGTTTTAAAGGCACGTAATCTGCCAATCAAAAACAAAAGTATGAAAGACAATAAAAAATCTACAGCAGAGAATATAAAAATAAAATCCTAATCATTTAATCAGCAACGATTCTTTCTGGCTTATTCTCTGCCTTTTCTCCTCTTTCTGCTGTCTAGTCTTCACTCTCTCTTTCTCCCACCACTATGGGACCAATATATATCTACAGAGGCATAGCTCTTTGGGTCTGAGGGGGGCATTTAGGTCTGAACCTCTGATATTAATCCCAGTCCACGCCTCGATCTCCGAATCACCAAATCTGTCAGAAGTGAGAATGGGGCCCAGTAAGCTTCTACATTTCTTAGCCCCTTGAAATTTCTTTCCATAAAAAACTCAGAAATAATATTTACAACTCTGTCAATATGTCTGCTATAATTTTCTGTTGTTAATGCTACAGTCCCCAGGTTATCAGAAATCTAATCTTTGCTTTCTTCTCGCTTTCATTCCACATCATGTTTTGTCATGATATATTAGATTCTCATTACTTTTCAAAACCTTATACAAAATGTGCATGCATGTGGCAGCTAGCATGAAGAAACATGAAATAAAAATGAATACTGGGGAAAAAGAAAAGTTACTTCGTAGAAAGGGGGTAGGCAGTAAGACACACTGAGTCGATATACAAAATACTCACATGAAGTAAATGAAAACAACTGTAGTGCTGCATAAATTATGTTTCAAATATTTAATATTAGAAGGATACACTCATTTATTCTCACTAAGTGGAGTTTAGCACCTCAGGCATGATTATATGCAATTTCATGTAGAACAGAAAAAAACAGGTCAGCTCATCAAAAGTACTTGGACAAATGACAGAGAGGAAGATAGTGAGCTAACTAATACAGATGCCAATCTTAAAAGCATTAGTAGTATGAATGGCAGCATAAATGCTTTCTTTTATTAGTGTATTGTACACCCCTGTCACCTTGATGGGCTTTAGAGTTAATAAAGGGATATTTGCACATCTTTGTTTGCATTTGTTTAAGCTGTGTCATAAATTTTGTTGTATGAGTCCAAAATAGTGGCGGATGAATATGTCCTGTCTTCTGTGCTCATTTCCCACACTGAAGGCATTTCCAAATCTAAACATAGACCAGTACATTTTTCTCATGGAAAGTTTCCAAAAGACATCAAACCTTGAAATCCAAGATCCATATCTAGCATCCAGAATGATCACCATACTTGTAGACTTGTAACAGTTGTTCTTAGTGGACACAATGGATATTTTTAGATCATTACATTTGTTAACATAAACCTGAAAATGTTAAGTCATAGTTGTTATTTGAAGCCCCAAAGCTCACTGTTACAGCATCTAAAGACAAACATTGAGATAGACACCTGAAACATGTAATAGGTACAGGCCTGGCAGACATATACAAGAAATGTTGTTCTCTGTTCATTATGAAATTTCAGAATGAGCAGTTAAGTGTTTGCAACCCTCTTGGCAACTACAAAAAAACTAATTCAAGTCCACAGTCTCATATACACAATTATGCAGTTCCAAAAGCCTTGAAAAACATTTTTTTGTTTGTTTGGCTCGGAACATGACGTGTTGTGAATTTGATATGGAGTGAATATAGTGAAATACCATACATTGTACGTCATGTCATGTTTGGAAGCAACTCTCAGTAGCTTTTAAAGCTCCCTCATTTTATCACTTTTTATTGTATTAGTTACTGGGGCACAGAGGTTCAAAAAGTTAATTTTGCTCCCTTAAAGGTGTTCACAATAATTTGAAAACATTTTAAAACTATTTTAAAAGTGGGGGAAAAATTATATCTGAAAATCTCACAAGTATTGTCATCTGATTGCAGTGAGAAGTAGACATTAAAGTAGCAACTTCAACCTATATTACCATATATAAGTGGTTACATTCACAGTGAGATTCATCTGAAATAAATACTGTGAAATACTGAATGCTCATATTCATTTACAGTCCATCTACAGTATTTTCAGACTTTAATTTCTCATCTAGTCGTCTATCCACACATTAATTTTTAGAACCTGCTTTTTTCATTTTGGGTTGGCGGGGATTCAAAAGCCTATCCCAATAACACTGAATGCAAGGTAAATGTAGGAACTAGCTCTGGATTTGCTAATAGTCCACTGAAAGACATACTCAAAAACAGCTGCATTCATTCATACCCAGTCAGTTCAGACTTGCTAAATAACTTAATGCTCACATCTTTAAGATATGCGAGGAAACCAGACTACTCAATGATGATTCATAATGCAGCGGCATGTCAGGTGTTCAACCAGCTGAGGTGGGTACTGTCACTGCTCTTTTCAAATAACTACACTGGCTCCCTGCAGCTGCACATATTACTTTAGGTTCAAATCTTTGACATTTGCCTACACAGTGGTCAATAGTCAATATGAGACACTTGTGATGTCTCATGCTCCTTCTTGACCATATTGGTCTGCTGATGAACAGTGTGGCATCAAATCGTAATTCAGACTTTTCATGGGTAGCTCCAAGCAGTTGGGGCGAGCCGCCCATCTCCATTAGAAATTCTGACTTCCTCAGTGTCTTTAAGAAGCTTTTGAAAACTGGCTTGTTTTGTGAATTTCTGTCTAACTCAGTGTTTCTCAAACTTGGTCCTGGGGACCCCCTGTGGCTGCAGGTTTTTGTTCCAACCAGATTCCTAATCAGTGACAACACCTGATAGCACTGATCTCATTTAATTAGCTGGTATTATTTTTCTTTTATTCGACATTCAGAAAAGCACAGCAGCATGATTTTTACATTTATAAGACATTTAAAAATATTTCTGCTTTTGCTATAGATAGATAGATACTTTATTAATCCCAAGGGGAAATTCACATAATCCAGCAGCAGTATACCGATACAAAGAAACAATATTAAAATAAATAGTAATAAAAATGAAAAAATGAAAAAATTAAAAAAAGCAGACAATAACTGAGTAATGTTTAGCATTTACTCCCCCGGGTGGAACTGAAGAGTCGCATAGTGTGGGGGAGGAACGATCTCCTCAGTCTGTCAGTGGAGCAGGACAGTGACAAAAGTCTGTCACTGAAGCTACTCCTCTGTCTGGAGATGACACTGTTTAGTGGATGCAGTGGATTATTCATGATTGACAGGAGTTTGCTTAATGCCCGTCGCTCTGAATGTTAAATGCTTAACTTTCTTTTGTTGATTTCATTATACTTTGCCCTTTTCTCTGTGCAGTTTTTCCCCCTTCATTGTATCTTAATAATGACAAGTTAAAACGAGCAGATCAGACACGCTGGCAAACAACACTGAATTGTGAAAGGCTGCAACTACTTTAGAGTCAGACCAACTAATTAGTAAATAATGGATTAATTAAACAATTAGAACACCTAGAAAAGTAGAATGAAAATCAAGATGAAAATATTGTTTAAAAAGAAAAAAACACATTATTCCCATATAACTGCTTGGTACATTAAAAATTTTTTTTTTTTTTTTAGCAAACTTAGTTTTCTAATATCTATATTGTTCCCTAAACACAGAACTTGGGAAATATCCGTTCTCTTAATTAGCCCAGGAGTTCAATTAAAAACAGAAGCTGGTTGGAACAAAAACCTGCAGCAACAGGGGGTCCCCAGGACTGACGTTGAGAACCCCTGGTCTAACTGATATTAGTTGTTAGGTTTTGTTGGGTTATGTTTTGAGGTCTTCACTTGTGATGGTCAATTTTGTAGCATTGTCTGATAACACTTGTTCACAAACAGTTCCCCTGACTGATGTTTACTTGATTATGTTGACCTCTTTTCTAAATTGCTTTGGATAAAAGTGTCTATTAAGGAAATCAATGTAAATGTACCTCAGACAAAGCGAGAAAACATCACACAAATGTTGGACAGGACTGGAATTGAACTCAAGTCTTTAAAGCTTTGAGATGGCAGTGTTAACCACTGTATCACTGTGCCATTCATTATTAAACATAGAAACTTTTATTTCTTTCTCCCATGCACTTCATTTGTATAGAAGTAGGTTTAGAAGAAGGTCCCAAAGGCTGTACTAGTTTGTTGAGAAGGGGCCCCATCATATCTACTTGCAGACAATGCAGAGCTACTTCTTTGGATCCATACTTGTATTGAACAATGAATACTTTGGGTGTATTTGCCTTTGTTAAATACTGCTCTGAAATTAGAAAGTGAAGAATGCAGTGACTTTAGTTTACATAAAAAAATGAAACTTTTGTTTTATATATAAACCAGGAATGCTTATTAATGTTGAAAAATAACAAAAACTGAATGTAGTTCCTTACACTTGCATTTTGAAAATACCAGAGATGTTTGACTTCTTTATAAAAGTTCTTTCTCCAATATTGTTACAGTGGTATGTAAAAGTATTTAATCCCCTTGAATGTTATCATTTTCTGCGTGACAAAAGATTTGTACACATTTTTATCCATTCAGTATTTTTAATGTGAAATCATATGCTTTAATAAAACATTTCCAAACTTAAAATAAACAATTTTCTGAACAGAACTTATTTCTTGAAAATCTAAATGTGTAGTAACTTATTGTGTTGCGCGGCCCTTTAACATTTAAAAGCCTGTACAGCAGTTGTCCTACTCTTTGTCTTTTATTTCTGGCCCTGGGCGTTGTTAAATCTCTTGGCACAAAGTCTCGTCTCGCGGGATGTGAGTTCTTGATATTTTTTAATTTATAATTTAAAAATGGAACAAGAATCTGAAAATCTAACAACACACATCACATTAAAGTTCGATAAATTCTGAAAAGAATGATGCCAAACATATATATGTAGGTTTTAAAATAAGCCTGATTTAAAGCATGACAAAAAAGTTACATAAAATCATTGCGGTTTTAGGCTTAGGATTTTATATATAGAGTAGATTTGTTAACTGTCTTCTTCTGAATCTTGTTCATTTAATAGAAAATATTCAGGTCAACTGTTATACTTAGTGTTTTGTGTAATGTTTTTGCTAATCGGAATCAGAATTGACTTTATTGACCAGCTACACTAATGTGTACTAGGAATATATCTTGACAGTATTGGTGCAACAGAAAAGAACAACACAGAATAGAAAAGATAAAATACCTGTATAAGAAGATAAAGTATAAAATTATGAAATTTAATGCAGCATACAAGGATGATACAAAAAATAGAGAGAGAGTAGGATTAAAATATCCAGGTCCAGGAATAGCAAAAATAACTGCACATGGGGGAAAAAACTGTTTAGGTGATGGGTTGTTTTATCTTTAACTGCACAAAGACGTTTGCTGGAAGGAAGTCTTTGGAACAGGTGATGTCCTGGGTGATTCGGATCAGCAATGATCTTTGTGGCCCTCTTCCTGACCCTGCACTCATATAGGAATTCAATGTGTGGTAAATTACAGCCTATGATCCCATCACAGGCTTTGATGACACATTGTAGATTGGCTTTAACCTGAACAGAGGTAGCAATAAACCAGAATTTTACAGATGAGGTCAGAATGGACTGAGATGATGGCTGTGTAGAATTAGACCAATATTGGTTGAAAGGAGATTGAATTTCCTTAGCTGACAAAAAAGAACATTTTCTGATGGGTTTTCTTAATAATAAATGTGATGATATTGTCCCACATAAGGTTTTGTGACAGCACAGTGCCAGAAACTTAAATGATTCTTTCATCCCAATGGCTGAGCCATTTATAGCATGTGAATTTAGGTATGTAAAGATGGAAAATATAATAAACTAGAAATTGAATGCCAATTAAAGAAAGGATGGTAAGACATTATTTTTTTCTTTTGTCGTAAAGGCTATAAGATATTAAGTATGCATAAAAATATGTTGTTTCTTCCTCAGGATTATGAAGTAAACTCAACTCAGAAAGGCAGTGATGTAGGACTGTTTTTTCCTCTCCAACCACTGCAGAACTCAACAATTTGGTACTTAACTTCGGCAGAACACAAGCCAATAAACTGTACTGCAGTGATTCTGCCCTACAGGAGCAGAGGTGAGGGTAACCATATATGGCGAAATACTAAATTAATAAAATTCTAAATGAAATGCTGTAATATGATATGGGTATGAAATGACAATAATTATCTCTACAAACTGAAGGAATCATTTCTCTTAAAATGATACATTGTTTCTGCATTCAGTTATTGTGTTATAGAATTTCAAACTCTTAACCCCTGTGTCACACTGTTTGGCAGTTTAACAGGATATTGAACTTTCCCAAAAAGAGGGGAGAATTTATTTGTAGGGTGAGATGTTGTGGGAGATGTCACTGTTGTTTAAATTATGTAAACTAGAACAAGATAGCTTATATTACATATCCAGCGTTCTAGGTTTGAATCCCATCCCTGGTTGGCTGTGTGGATTTTGCACCTTCTCCCTCATGCCTGCATAGATTTTCTTCTGGGTTTTCCAATTTTCCTTCCTTATCCCCAAAAATGTGTGTTAGGTTCATTAGATATTCTATTTGGCTCCATGCGAGTGTTGGTTTGTGAGAGTGGGCTAATCTTTAATCTAACTAATCTTGTGCTTTGCACCTCATGCTGCTAAAACAGGTTAAATCACTTTGAACATGATCTGGATTAAGTGGATTTGGGAATGTTAGCCATTTTGGTATGGCTGGGATTTGCTAATATACATATGCATTTTGCTGGCACAGATTGACATTGTCAAAGACTGCAACATGATGATGTGCCATTTAATTATCCACAGGATGCTCACAAATGATTTTGTAAAATTTACTTTAACTAGCAACCTATATCTTATTCTTGAATGCAGCAGCAAAGGCAATATGGTTACATTTATTTGGTTATTCTTGTTCACATCTTGAAATAGTTTAAATAATCAATGGAAAGTTTCGATCATAGAAGGCCTGAGCATTTTTATATTCTAATATTCTACAGTGTATTACAGCGAATGGCAAGTTACTGTCAATTCTTTTTAAATCAAAAATGATTTTTTGCTAATGTGCATAGATAAATTCATTTTTTTTTGTGTATTTGCATTTTAGTTGATAATAAGAGGGCTGCAAGCATTGTGTAAGAAATAGTATGCTGTGGTATTTATAGATAACAAATGATGAAAGTTGTATTACCATGCAATGACTATTGCTGGAATTTTGCTTAAGCTGGACCATGGCATGAATTTCTAAAGTTAACAAAACATATGGTTGTTCATTCATTAGTATTCTTGCAATCCAAGAAATTTTTGTTGAATTTAGCACCCCACTGTAGCATACTGAAAAAAAAATTGTTTTCTTAGATACCAGCAGTTAGTCTTTTTCACAAAATTTGGAAGAAACAGATTAACCTAATTCCTGTTTGTTATCCAGCAATAGATCATGTTTATTCCAGCTTTCATGATTCACTTCTAAAAATCATTTTCAGTTTCAATTTTTTAAAACACACTACACATTGAAAACATCAAAACCAAAATAAATTTGTTGCTTGCTTTGTCAGATATCAATATATAGAATAAATGAAGGAAATTAGCTGCAGTCTTATAAATTAGCCTTATTTTGATCCATGTTTAGCCAACAGCCATTTATCTTCATAATATTTCAAGTTTTTATTGTTTATTATATATAAAGTTTCTGCCATGAAATGCACAAACATAGAGCATTATATGTGATTTTAAGCTTACAGTTTGTATTGTTAGTAAGGGAAAAAAAAAACATTTAATCACATCGCAGATATGTTGTGTATATTAACCAGGAGCAGGTGTTATTGCATAAGTGTGCTCTGCTGAAAAGGCACCTATTGTGCTGTTTTCTGGCAGCATAGATTCTCATAATAACTCCAAGACAAGCATTTGCCATTTCTAAAGCTGATTTCCTTTCCCGTAAGGCACCAGCTCAGCACAACATCAGTCTTAAGGTAGTGTAAAAACTTTATGTAGTCATCAGATTTTAAGTGCCAGCAACATGCTGCCACAGTGTATAACAAAATTTGGCCCTATTATCTCTTTTCATGGCTCGAATCAATTTCCTTCTCTGTGTTTTATCAGTGGGAAACCTGTAGTTACTCGGTTGAGAGTATTTTTATTTAGAATTTGAACATAGATGCTATGCAGACTCTTGTTGATGATTCTGGCATTGTTTTGCATAACCAGAAGAGAGCTTCCCCATGGTGGACGCCTAAGATGAAAAAAAATGCAGAGTGGCGAAAAGGATTAAATGATTGCTCACTTGTCTGCCTTTATAATCATGGAATGATTTGTGAGTTGTTTTGAAATAAATTCATTAAGAGATAAGGAAAAAGTGTAATCTGTCGCCTTTTTTGTAATCTGCCAAAGTGTTTTCCCACATGTTAAGATTGTGCAATATAAAGAAATGATATTCCTTATTCTGATACTGATTTGTATGCTTGAAAAAAAGTCAATGCTTTTACTATTTTTTTTTTTGTTATATAGCTTAGGGATGGTATGCATGGTTGTGTATCTGTGAAAACAGTTTTCATCCACTTATAATACTGTAATTATTGCAAACTTACATTGTAAGGGCTGGTCAGTCCTAAGGTTCACATGGATTAGATGACAGCCCAAGACCATTCATCACTCGGGATCAGAGAGATGATAATTATATGATGACCTTAGATCAGGAGTCTAAATCTCATTTCTCAGAGGTCCTCCACAACTCTATGATTTTGTTACAGACCATTTTCTCATTTAGAAATCAATAACTGATTATTGATAATGGAATATAGAATTTAATTCACCTCTGGGCAGCCTTTGCCAGATTAAAACTTTCTATTTATACAAATGTCTAAAATCAACATACTTTTTCATTTTTTTTTTGTAGATCCTGTTCCAGGAGGCTGTAATAATGGAAGTAACATAAGTGATCCCAATATTTATGTAAGCTATAACTTGTTTGAGACAACCATTTCTTTTGAACCTGCCAGCACTGGATATGCAAGGTATGAAAATACTAATTTGCAAGCAAAAAGCATCTGAAAGTGAGCATTCAGTTCCCCTTAAAGTATCGTAAATGCTGATGTTAAGATTTTACTGAATTTAAAATAATTCTATGTGCTTTTATTGCTGCTTATTGTTCAAAAACTTTGATTACAGGCATAATTTATTAACAGCACTATTTTTCTACTTGTTAGAGACATCATAATAATTAGTGTGGAATATTCTTTGGAGTCTATAATACTTAATTGTAACAAAAAGTACAGTTAGTTAAAGGCTGTGTTCGCATGTACCTGCAAAAGAAAAAAGAAGTTAAATGTTATTCCCACTCCAAAAAAAAAGTAAAAGAAAGTAGTGCTTCTAACACAAAAAAAGATGCACATTTTGTACTGAATCATGCAGATTGATTATACTTTGACTTTGTTTCAGTGAAAGATACAAATTAAAATATTTGTAAGGTCGTCTTAAAGACTAAGTCTGGTATTTTTCAAGTCAGTTACTTCATCACAGTCTTGGTATATATTAATTTGTTATATGAGATTAAATTCTAAAGTGAAGCATATTTTGTAAATTTATAACTAGCCTGCCATTGTGTTTTACAATGGAGTTAATGGATACTGCGGTACCAACATGAACAAGTGTTAAAACTTACAGAAACTTCCAATTTTTCAAGCCAAAAATGTTGTTGAGTATTGGTCTGTACATTGAGACTGCACACTTATTGCAAAACAGCATGTTCATGTAGTTTTAAGAAAGAAAAAAGCAAAATGTGTATAGGACAATTAGTTATTTTAAAAGGAGATGAGCTGTGAAGTTCACTTTGACCCTGAAAGGTGCCACAAAGGAAGACAAACAGCAGAAGTGTGGATTCACCTTGGAAAATAATCGTCAAGGACTTTATTAATATTGAATGCTGATGACCACATGTGAATTGCTCTCTCCATTTTGTAGAAAATTAGGCAATAATAACTGAAAAAAGACACAGAAATACTTGTATTCTTTCAGTGTAATGAAGTTTATTTTGTCTTTTCACAAAGATCTTACCTGCTAAAATGATAGTGCAGGCATGTACTTCAGTGATCTAGTGAAACATTGTAATCAGATGATAAGAACTGAACAGTAAGCCTCCATAGAACAGATATAATAGACATACATTTAGTTTTAATCTAGTTGAAGCTTTGGAAGTTTAATGCAGATGTTTTAGAATTGCCATAGTAGTAGCACAGAGTTGCCATTCCTGCCTCACAGTGCCAGGGTCTGCATATTCTCCGCGCAAGTTTATTTATTGATTGGTATCATTAAATGTCAGAGAGTGTACTCACTCAAAAATGCCATCTTCATTTCTTTTATACCACATCCTCATAAGAGTGACACGTCATGCTCTATAAAATTCCATAACTGGTTTTTGCCGCTTCAATCTGCTCAGTCGAAGACACTGCCATTTTCATTTTCTGAGTTTTTTTTTAATGTAAATCGTGAAGCCATACAGCACACCATAACAGTGTGACGTGCAGGTGTCTTGGCTCTTTCAAAAATCTAAGGCTTTTATTAAAAACACAATGCAGTGTAATCAGTTCTGTTCGGTTTTATTGCTGTGTGTTGAAAGTACAATGAAGCTCTTAACATGTACTGCTCTTTATGACCATTTGGCACGAATGGCGCTCCATAAGCATTGTAAAATAACACAGAATGTAATGGGCAAAAAAGTAGGAAAAAAAATCATTTGATTTCATAGATGAACGCATATCTGTCTGTTTTTATAAGCCATGGAAGAGCATAACAGCAGAAGAAACAGAATTATAGAAGCAAAAGGAAGACATTAAGCAGACTATACAGTACCTTGGAGAAAGGGGGTTGTCATATCTCTGCCCAGGACATGCAAGAAAAAAAAGAGTAATTACTTTAAGAAAATAGTACCAAGAATCTTAGCTGAAATGTAATTTTGCTTGTTTACTTTTGTTGTCACAAGCATTCCTCAGAAAAACAGAAGGCATCTTTTGTTAACTTTTGCTAGTTAAAACTAAATGTATTTGGTATGTTTAAAGGACTTTTTACCTTTTACATTAGGACTCCTGTACCCATTAATTCCATTATAAAGAAAAGACCAAGCTAGTTATTTTTTTTTAATTCATACAATATGCTTCAGTTTACAATGCAATTCCATGTGGCGAATTTGAAAAATGTTAAACTTACCTTTTAAATTGGTGTTACTGTATATGGTGCTGGGATGTTTCTTTTTATAAGGAATAGGGTATTTAATTTTTATGGTTTGGATCAATCTTATATTTCTTTTACTAGAAAAAAGTAGACAGTAGCATAGGTTTTCCTTTTCTATGAGTAATAAAGTTAAATGCAAATTATTTAAATGAGTAAGAAACTTGTAGTTTTTTGAAGTTATGAAAATTATTTAGTTTGCAAATTTACCAGAATTAGAGAATAATACTTTTTCTGATATGGTTAATTGTGTTTGATTTCATTGACATCTGAGGTAGTAATTTTATACAAGCAATATACTGTACATTAAGTTCATGAATCTATAAAATGTTAAACATGTTATGACTCATATACATGTACTGTTCATATAAATACCGGGAAACTTGTAAGATAAATCTTTTTCACAGGGGACAGACCACTTCACCTTGCAGTACCCTTGGCAGGCAGTTCCAGTATGAGGTTTACCAGTATCTTCTTCCTGAAAATAATTTATCTGAAGAAGTTTTGATTTACCATCTTCAGAGAGTGGTGATTGAACAAGGGACGGCAAATGGAAAACCAGTAAGTAAGAAGGTTAAATAGAGAGATGAAGTGACTTGTTTGCAGAAGCCTTGTCTAAAAAAAAATCTCAAAAACCTTTGTGTGATTATCATGAAAGTATATAAAATATACAAAGGCAAGAAGCCGAATAATAACTTGCTTAATTACCAAACTGTTCTCAGTTGCAGCTTTACCTTAAGTTAAAGATTTGTTGTTTTAATTCTACTGTCCTACTCACAGGACATGTGAGCTTTTTATATCTAAAGGAACCCTTCCTAGTGTAAAGCAGAATTGTGCCAGGGAAAAGCCAACATCAGGCAGGTGCCAGGAAAGGACAGTACCTTTATGTATAATCAGTACACTAAAAAGGAGCTCCCATGGAAACCCAATTTAGAAGTACCATTGGAATTGCTATGGTGTAGTTCTGTTTTTCCTAGCCACCTTAATGAACTTTTCAATCCAAACAGGGAAAAGTAATTCCCTTTTTTTTCTCTTCTGAAAGACAATCAGCCAAGGAACCTGGCTTGTTAACTTCTGGCTTTCAGGTTTTATATGAATTGTTTTTTGGCACTAGAAGCGACTCTTGAGCTGTTCTGGATGTAAAGCAGAGAACAGGCTATCCATTGTAACTGTAATATTTTAGCCTAGTACTTAGTCAAGATTATTGTGCAATTAAGTATGTGTGATTTTTCATGTGTTTGTGTGTGTGTGCATATTTTAATTTTATTAATTTATTTTTGTAAAATATTTTGGGTTCTTTTCGTTATATGACCTATTTGGCATTACCATCTCCAATTTAGCATGCCAAAATATCATTTTTTTATTTAAGCCTGAGATTCACACTAAATTCTCCCATCTGTGTATTGCTACTCACCCAACAGCGTTATGACGAATCTCTTACGAAACAAAAAAAATGAACTTCTGCTACAGAACTGTTGTGAAGACACCAAGATATGGTTGCCAGATTTTAATTGCTCAACAAGGATCTGAAAAGTCACCTTAATATTAATCCTTGCTTTGTCAGAAAAAAAATCTTGCTGGTCCCGAACAGCAAATGAGAAAAGTTTTGTTGCTCAAACATACATAGTTGAAAAATCAGCAGTTTTCTTCTGATCAGTTTTAATTCTGGGCCATGGAGGACACTTGATCACAAATATCTTTCATTATTAAAGCTGCTATGTATGTCACTGTAGTGAGTTTGCTCATGTTATTCTAGTTTTATATACAGTACATGACACCTATTACACACCCTTCATTGGTAAGAAAACATTAACATTACAGTGATTCTTGTCATTTCAGTAGACAGTTGTGCAGACTTTTGTGACTCACCATCTATTCTGGTTTCAGTTTTTCAATATTGTAACATACGGCTGGGGCCCTTGCCTGGCCAGGATGCCTCAGCGCTGGAAAGACCGGGGGAGGGAGTGTGTCCAGAGCATTACCTCCCCCAGAACACTAGGTGGCAGCCCCCCTCGGTTGTAGTGGTGCCTTGATATCCTGCAGGGATCTATGGGTACTGGAGTTTGGTGCAGCCCTGATGGGTTCCATGGGCGCCGGCAGAGGGTGCTTTAGCTGCTGCTGAGCTCTTGATTGTAGCATTTCTGCCACACCCGGGTGCCTTATAAAACGAGCCAGCAGCCACTACTCTGGGAGCCAGAGTTGGGTGGGAGAAGACAAAGCTTGCCAGGAGAAGTGGAAGAAAAGAGAGAATAAAAAGAAGTGTTTTGTGTACTGTGACTGTGCTTGGAGTTTCCCATGGGAAAAAGTGAAAAAAAAAATAAAGCGTGTGTTTGCATTTGTGTCCCACGTCTGTCTGTGTCGGGTTTGGGCAGTGGCGAGCCCTCTGATGGTCCACAATATGGATTGCCAAATTTCATTTTCTTCTAAAATGTATTGTATTATATGCCTTGAAACTATAGATTCGTTGACACCTTTAAGAAAAAGAGCAAGATGTAAAGAAGTGTTAAGGTGCCAAGGGCTAACAAATTTAAAGACAAAATCTTTTCAAAGATGCAAAAGTTGCTCGACACAAGAGTATGTCAGGGTCCCTTGCTGGTCCAACAGACCGTGGTGCATCTTCTGTCTATTTATACAGTTGCTGGAATGTGAGATGTGGTCAGAGAAATTGGCCTCCTTGGTTTGTTTTGTGTCTTATTGGCTAAAGGCAAAACTAGAGAATTGTTAGTTTGTTGTATTGTTTGTTGGTAACCCTTTGGTCAGTCCCTGAATGCAGCAAGTGTTTCTGATATATAACCGGCATGTGTGTGTGTATAAAAACAGTCCCTGTACTGTTAGTGCTAATAATGGTCCTGTGGCTTTTGTTGTAACTGAAGAGGATGAAAAGTGAGATTGTAAAGAAGAACAGTGCTTAATGAAAAGATTTGCCTTTATGATGCAGCAAGTTTTATATAATGTATGTTCTTAAAAAATGGAGATATGTAGTAGTAATATTTCTACCTGACTTCACCATCTTCTGTAGTGACCCGGCACTAAACGGGGGTTGTACCAGTATGTTATGTGGCAAATGAGGATGGGCTCAACTGTGCATACGTTGGTATTAATGAGGATGGCCCTATCCACCTAGGCCTTCTTCAATGGAAGTAAATGCTTTGGTAAGCCATTTTGACAAAAGCTAAGACATGTGGTGCACATTTTAGATCTTTACAAATGGCAACTCCAAGAACCTTAAAGCTGCTGATATTTGCCACAACATTCCTTCTGGTTTAGATGGGAGTGTAATCTACTCTCTGAAGTGTGTGACAAGCTCTTTTGTTTTGCTGACATTAAAGGGATACTCCAGTTTAGTTTTAGTTCAGCTTCCCCTGACCCTTATCAGGATAAGCAGGTTTAGAAAATGGATGGATGGTTTATTTAACACTATCTTAGTAAAAAATACATGTGTTTGGTACATTATAAGCACACAACTAGACGAGTTTATACGTGGCTTTTGCATCATGAGTAATACAAGATTTTGTCATTAACATTTTTTAAATTGTTTGCTGTTCTTCAGTGTCGGTCACCATGGGCTCCTGTAGATCAGACACTTTGTTTTCTCCATTCTGCATAAATACTATGATTAAAATGTTTCCTTGGCTAAAGACTACTTAGGGTAAGTTAACATATTGAAGGAATATCATTTTTGTTGGAGTGTTTCTTTAAGACAAAAACAAATTACATTTATGAGTATCTGTGGTACTCTAAACTTGTCAACAACAAGTATGTTATTGGAAATTCATTAATCTTTAATACAGTATGTTAGAAAAATATTTGCTTACATATATTTGTTCAAGTCTATGAAAAATCATGCCTGCCCATTGTGCTTTCAAGTGGGACACTCTGTAAATAAGATACAAGTTAACTATGAGATTGTTCTATTCATCTGCCCCTTTTAGCATCTTATCAAAAATGCAGAACCTGTAAATCCCCATTGCATCTCTCAATCTGTGGCAACTGTGGTTTAGGTTTAATTCAGTTAAAAACAGCAGAGAACATGTTGCCAACCACCATATTTATTTCCTGTAGCACAGGCAAAACATACTTTGCTGATTAGCATCTATAAAGGTCAAGTGACAGATATAACAGGAAATGCCTATGCAGAATTCAAATCATTAATGACTGTGGTCCCCTTTCTGCAAATTGGTCTTTTCATGTAATCATATATTTTACTAGTTTATTAAGTAGTTTCTTTATTCATAAATGAAAAGAATGTCCATCCTGTAGCTATTACAATTTTTAAGCCATCTTCAAAGAGATATATGCAAGATAATATTTCACATTAATTTCAATTACTGATGCAGATGACAGACCTGATTCACAGTGGATTCAGAGGAAATTCAAACCCTTTCTGCACAGTTTATTGTGTTGAAGATCTTATTTTAAATTGATACATTTGCCATATTTGCATATTAATCTCCACTCACTAAAACATAATGACAAAGTGAAAACATCTTAGGTTTGCTAATTTAGTAAAAATCAAAATTGAAATCTCTCATTCTTATAAGTATCCAGACCCTTAATTCAGTACTTTGTAGAAGTCCCTTTGGCAGCAATGGCAGTTTTGAGGCTTCTTTACAAGCTTCAAATCTGGATTTGGGCAGTTTATCTCATTCTTTCTGGTAGAACCTCTCAAGCTCGATTATGTTAGGTGGGGATCGTCTGTTAAACTGCCACGTTCAGGTCTCTCGACATATTTTCTATGGGGTATAAGTCTGGGCTTTGGCCGGACCACTCAAGAATGGCCAGAGACTTGTCCCAAAACCACTCCAGTGTTGTCTTGACCGTGTTCTTCAGGTCATTGTTGTGAACCATTGCCCCAGTCTGTGGCTGCATGTGCTCTTAAGCAGATTTTGGTCATGGACTTCTTTGTATCTGCTAGCATTCATTATGACCACAATTCTAACCTATCTCCCTATACCTGTCTCTGAGAAGGAGGGTCACCACAATGCTTCATCATAGGGATGGTAAGAGGCAGTTGATGAGCAGTGCCTTTTCTTTGAAGACATAGTGCTCAGAGCTCTATTCAAAGAGTTTAGTTCTTGTCTCATTAGATCAGTGAATCTTTAAACTGTAATTCTTTTTACTTAAGAATGTCTTCCATCTACGTAGCCATTTTCTAACCTGCTTTTTCCTGAACAGGGTTCTGGAGGTTGCTGGAGCCTATTCCAGCTAGCATAGGGGCAATGTAGAAACATCTCCTTGGACAGGGTACCACATAATCACAGGGCGAACATACACACAAACCAACCACATAATCACAGGGCGAACATACACACACACACCAACCACATACTAGGGACAATTTATTATCGCCAATGCATGTAACATGCATGTCTTTGGACTGAGGGAGGAAACCAGAGCACCTGGAGAAAACTTACATTAATGTGGGGAGAACATGCAAACTCCTTGACACACTGAAAGCTTTAGAAATAGTTTCATACCTTTACCGTGATTTATGCTCACCATATTTTTTTACAGGGGATTACAGAGAATACCTTTTAACTTTATGGCTTGGTTGTTGTCCAGACATGCGGTGTGTATTGTGTATAAAAAGCTGTGTGCCTTTCTAAACTACTCCCAGTTAATTAATTTTGCCTCAGGTGGACTCCATTCAAGTTCCAGATACTTCTCAAGGATAATTAAAGCAAACAGGTTGCACCTGAATACTTCTATAAATGAGTTTTCAGTTTTTGATTTTTAATAAAGTTGCAATTCTTTATGAAAAACATGTTTTCACTTTGGGGTTATCGAGTGTGTGTTGATGGGTAAAAATTATAAATGTGTCCAGTTAAAAATTAAAACTACAGCACAATAAATAAAGTGTGCAAAAAGTGAAGGGGTCAGAATACTTTCTGAATCTATTGTATTTAGGTTGTTAAGATCCTTAGTACTGATAAATTGTAAATCCATGGCAATTTAATATAAGTAAAACCAAGCTAAGACCAGCTGACAATAGGATGGTGGAAAACAAAATAAAGAATTTGTCAAATTAAATGATGGTATCTACTTTGAATTCATTATAAAAAATAGAAAAAAAATACTGTAGTGTCTTTAAAATGATATACCTTTACTCTTGATGCTAGTTATTTTTTTTTCTTCCATTTTTAAAGGTTTTAGCTCAGTGCCCACTTCATGTCATGTCTCTCTTTATTCAAAGCTCAATGGGACATAAACATATGGCTCAAACATCACGAATGAACATCTGTAGATATGTAGAAGACTTGGGTGCAAGGCATCTTCATTTGTCTTAATTAAGAGTCTCCATTGTAAGTTTCAGGTTTATGTAAGATGACTACCCTCTCAGTTATAGTTTCACAAAAACCTGATGTATTCTCACACACACACACAAAAAACATAAACCGTAAAATGTATGTACTATACATGTATATAGTATATACAGATAAAATTCTGTTACAACAAATATCTTTACAATGAAATTTTCATTACAACAAAGTATTTTTATGGTCTCGACAGTTTCCCCATATGACACGAGTCTATTGAAATCGCATTACTACAAAATACATTCAGCAGATAATTTCATTACAACAAAGTCCCCAAAAGACCTTGAAATGCCTGAATGAATCATCACAGAGCAGTTAGTTCTGTGGTTGTAGCTCAGTTATGCACAATGATCCCCAAACACAAACATTGTACATTTTTTTTCTTTCTTCGAACTTTCCTCATACTGTTTTTGTTTTGTTTTTCATGCTGTTTGTTTTCGGTGGTTTTCAGTTTTACCTTTTGCTTATTGCTCGTCAACATTTGAAAAACATCCCTTGGAATTTAACTCATTGTCACCCTCCTATAGAAACGGTAGATACGAAAAAACAACAAAAGTTCACATTAGAAAAAAAAAAAACCTTGAAATTTTTGTGACTCTTGATTCCGGCAAAAAGAAAAAAGACATTGTCAGTGAATTTGAAATTTAACATCGACACACAACATTTTTTGAAAGGCCAAGCAAAAAAAGAAGAAAAATCTTGGGTTGCAAATCTTGGGCGCAAATTTATGCGAACTGGTGCATTTGAAGTTTTTATGGTGTTCTGTGATACTCGTTCAGGAAACATTCCTATTAGTGCGCCACTCATTGAAGAAAAAGAAAAGTCACTGTTTTGAGGTTTCTAACCTCGACATGCCGAAGAGCATTGTGTCTGTGGAAGACTGTTTATCCTTTGTCGGAGCAACAGCAGGCAACTCGAAAAAGATCTTGATGGGTGATGCAAGGAACATTGTAAATGCAGGGAACAGTATTATTTGGCCACTAACCTAGCCACAATCCTGCCTGATTGCTGTGTCTGTGTATTGGAGAGTGGATTTGCTTTTGCGGCAACCCCGGCAACGGACAAACAATCTTCCACAGACCCAGCAATTGCTCTTCGGGATGCACTTCAGCATGGTGTCCTGTTGGGTAAGAGTGGGGTCCCAAAAGAATTCAGAAACCTCACAATATAAAGAAGAAGAAGAAGAAGAAGAAAAGGAAGATTCTGCTTCTGATTGATAACTGTGCTGTCCACAGCATGCTTCCATTTTAGATAATGTTTGCGTTGTTCATGTTCTTCTTAAGTTTGCATATGCTTGGGGTTATGTTCAAATGTCTGTTAATGGCGTTTTCGTTTGACAGCCAAGATTAATAAGAACATGTTCACCTACCAGGTAATGCATGTGGTTGGTCTGCAAGTCGGCAAACGTCCACCACGCCCTCTCAGTTGCGAGAAGCAGATCATAGAATGTTATATAGTTTTACTGTCAAATAATGCAAAGAGTACACAACACCTGTTTCACCCTTATTTGGGCTCATCAGGCATACATACACACTCCACTGCATCCCCTCGCGGGGATCGAACCTTGGACGTCAGCATCAGAGGCAAAGCCCCTTTACGCTGCTCCAACTGCTCTGTTCCCAGTAGTCATTAGTAAGTCAGGCATACTTATTTAGTATATGTGTAGATTAGTTGCTCAATGGGCACTGTTGCATGTTGAACCTCTGCCATATCATCAGCCAGGAGCCAATTCTCATTGAAGTTTTGCCCAGTTAATCCTGGAACATCTTCTAGTGGTGAGACAATGGCAGGGATGCCTCTCTGGCACCCCCTGTGGCTGACTTCAGGATCTGATTTTGTTTTTTTCCCCCCTCCTGTAATTATTTCTACTTCATGACCAATGTAGTGTGCTCTCTAACTCCACTTATGAAATATTATCCCTGTTGTCATAAACCATGTGTTATACCCACCTCTTAGCCACAGCTACAAACTTGCATTTTCTTGCTTCTCAGCCAGCTCCTTCAGTTTTTTCAATTATCTTCCGTTGCTGCAACACCACCCAATAAGTACTGAATTGATGTTCCTACCTCCAGTGTGTAGATGGCCACCTTGCATCCTCCCTCCCTACATTCAGTCACCAGTTCTGAGTTTATCTGTCTTTTCCTTTCCAGGGCCTGCTCCAACCCTTCCTCTCATGGGATAGTCATTTTGATCATAATGACCATTTTAGCTGTTGCAGACCACACTATGATTTCAGGTGTAACACAGACCTTAACGTGATAAAGGTAGTTTTGGTGGGAAACTGAAACTATGCATTCGTATTTACTCCTGCAGACCTGCTCTTGGCAGAAACAAGGACTGTTTCCTCCTCCATATGTTACCTTAGACTGCCCCTACTTGCTTGACAAAGTTAGTTAACCATTTTTCTGGTGCCTCCATTCTGCTTATTTCCAGTACTACAACTAGCCTTCGCAACACTTGGTTGTGTCGCTAGCCATATCTATCTTGCGACAATGCATTCCAGAAGCTCGACTGGATATACTGGAGTTATGCATTTTGAAGCATTTCAGTGGTGACAATGAATGATGAAATTGAGTAGCTTGTGGTTTCTCCCACAAATCAATCCAGCTTAAAACCCTGATTACACACTTCTAGACTGTCTCTGCCTAATCGCCGTTATTTCATACTGGTTCTACTCCATCCTGACAACTGATACCACCATCACTTCCTTCTCTTTTCCTGAGGCTAAGGACCATAGTTTGGGTGTCCACTAACCTCCCCTCATCAAAGAACAGATCTTCCTTGATGTTAAGACTAGGATGTTAGAACTCTGCACTAATTGATCTGTTGACTCTCACCTCTCTAGTGCCCATCTGGTCTCCTTGTGCTTATAGCCTGAACTAATGTACAGTGGTGTGAAAAACTATTTGCCCCCTTCCTGATTTCTTATTCTTTTGCATGTTTGTCACACAAAATGTTTCTGATCATCAGACACATTTAACCATTAGTCAAATATAAAACAAGTAAACACAAAAAGCAGTTTTTAAATGATGGTTTTTATTATTTAGGGAGAAAAAAAAATCCAAACCTACATGGCCCTGTGTGAAAAAGTAATTGCCCCCTGAACCTAATAACTGGTTGGGCCACCCTTAGCAGCAATAACTACAATCAAGCGTTTGCGATAACTTGCAATGAGTCTTTTACAGCGCTCTGGAGGAATTTTGGCCCACTCATCTTTAGCTTTATTTGAGGGTTTTCTAGCATGAACCGCCTTTTTAAGGTCATGCCATAGCATCTCAATTGGATTCAGGTCAGGACTTTGACTAGGCCACTCCAAAGTCTTCATTTTGTTTTTCTTCAGCCATTCAGAGGTGGATTTGCTGGTGCGTTTTGGGTCATTGTCCTGTTACAGCACCCAAGATCGCTTCAGCTTGAGTTGACGAACAGATGGCCGGACATTCTCCTTCAGGATTTTTTGGTAGACAGTAGAATTCATGGTTCCATCTATCACAGCTAGCCTTCCAGGCCCTGAAGCAGCAAAACAACCCCAGACCATCACACTACCACCACCATATTTTACTGTTGGTATGATGTTCTTTTTCTGAAATGCTGTGTTCCTTTTACGCCAGATGAAACGGGACATTTGCCTTCCAAAAAGTTCAACTTTTGTCTCATCAGTGCACAAGGTATTTTCCCAAAAGTCTTGGCAACCATTGAGATGTTTCTTAGCAAAATTGAGACGAGCCCTAATGTTCTTTTTGCTTAACAGTGGTTTGCGTCTTGGAAATCTGCCATGCAGGCCGTTTTTGCCCAGTCTCTTTCTTATAGTGAAGTCATGAACACTGACCTTAATTGAGGCAAGTGAGGCCAGCAGTTCTTTAGACATTGTCCTGGGGTCTTTTGTGACCTCTCGGATGAGTCGTCTCTGCACTCTTGGGGTAATTTTGGTCGGCCAGCCACTCCTGGGAAGGTTTACCACTGTTCCATGTTTTTGCCATTTGTGGATAATGGCCCTCACTGTGGTTCGCTGGAGTCCCAAAGCTTTAGAAATGGCTTTATAACCTTTACCAGACTGATAGATCTCAATTACTTCTGTTCTCATTTGTTCCTGAATTTCTTTGGATCTTGGCATGATGTCTAGCTTTTGAGGTGCTTTTGGTCTACTTCTCTGTGTCAGGCAGCTCCTATTTAAGTGATTTTTTGATTGAAACAGGTGTGGCAGTAATCAGGCTACGGAAATTGAACTCAGGTGTGATACACCACAGTTAGGTTATTTTTTAACAAGGGGGCAATTACTTTTTCACACAGGGCCATGTAGGTTTGGATTTTTTTTTCACCCTAAATAATAAAAAACATCATTTAAAAACTGCATTTTGTGTTTGCTTGTGTTATATTTGACTAATGGTTAAATGTGTTTGATGATCAGAAACATTTTGTGTGACAAACATGCAAAAGAATAAGAAATCAGGAAGGGGGCAAATAGTTTTTCACACCACTGTATTTTACTGGTAGGTGTAACATGTTCCTATCTAACAGGCATACTGTACATTTTAGAAGTATCAAGGCAGACTGAGACATCTGTGGATGTAATGTTTACCTTTATGGCATTTTGGTTACTACATTGCAGTAATATCGCACATTTTTAAAGGCCCAATAAATGCTGAAATAGTGTGACCAAATAATACCAGGCTTTAGGTTTCCCTAGGAGATACTTTACACTAGTGGAGGCTTTCATTAAAATTATTTAAGGGATATTAAATTTCAACTTGTCTCAAAAATGAGTAATCTACCCTATATATACTGTGCGTATATATATAAATATATATATATAATATAATATACAGTAATCCCTCCTCGATCGCAGGTTGTTGCTTTACAGAACCCCCCGTGATAGATGAAAATCCGCGAAGTATAAACCATATGTTTGTATGGTTATTTTTATATATTTTAAGCCCTTATAAACTCTCCCAGACTGTTAACATTATTAGAGCCCTCTAGACATGAAATAATACCCTTTAGTCAAAAGTTTAAACTGTGCTCCATGACAAGACAGAGATGACAGTTCTTTCTCACAATTAAAACAATGCAAACATGTCTTCCTCTTCAAAGGAGTGCCGTCAGGAGCAGAGAATGTCAGAGAGAGAGAGAGAGAAATGTAAACAATCAAAAAATCAATACGTGCTTTTGGGCTTTTAAGTATGCCGAAGCACCGCAATAAAGTGGCATTTTTTAGAGGAGCGTCCGTATCCTCTAGGCAAACAGCCCCTCTCCGTCAGGCGCAGAGAATGTCAGAGAGAGTGAGACAGACAGAGAAAAGCAAACAATCAAGCACTGTGTGGGAAGCATATCGTATATCATTGAGGAGTTTTAGTTAATACGTAATACATGCTCTGATTGGGTAGCTTCTAAGCCATCTGCCAATAGCATCCCTTGTATGAAATCAACTGGGCAAACAAACTGAGGAAGCATGTACCATAAATTAAAAGACCCATTGAGAGAATTTAAAACAGAGATACTATATATATATATATATATATATATATATATATAATAAAATCCTAAGCCTAAAAGTACAAGGATTTTGTGCAATTATTTTATGTGACGTTTGTCACGATGGTGGTGGTGGCTGGTGGTGCGTAGTGCAGGCCGGGGAGGTTGGTGAGTGAAGCGAGCAGAGGGGAACCCCCTAGTTGGGGTATAAAGTTCAAATTACAATAAGTCTGAATGCCAGTTAACTTTTAATATTCTACTTTTAGTCAGAAAATTGGGTTTTGCGTAATGGCCAGCTGTAGTTTAATGGCAAAGCTAGCAAAGGCACCTGAGCAAAACAGAGTGCAGTATATGCTGGACCACCGTTAAAGAGACCTCTTCAGTAGCAGATGAACGTAAAGCAAGCATACCAAATACTATTTTCAATTTTTTAAATTACTTTGGTACAGCTTCAGACTAAACATTTTATAGTTGCATAAGTAGTACTTTTGAAATTATGTTGCTGGGGATGATGGTGAAAATTCTGAGGAAAACCTAGAAGTATTTTTTCACAAGAGAGGTAGTAGGATTGTTGAAATAATTATTGACAAATGTAGTTGATGGATTAGAAAAAACTCTTATGTTTCTTTGCTTTATGTTCTATGATAGTGTACACTTAAGGCAGTATTATTCATAATAATCATATGTTAACAGTAGGTGTATATAAGTCTACATTGTCATTAAAAATTTCAAATGAGATTCTGAGGAAAACCACTTGTGTTAATAGTGAAGCAGCAGGTTCTGATTGCTTAGGGAAGCTGTAAGTTCATTATACAGAATGGTAAGCGAAGGAGGAACCTCTTTACGAAGTCAGTTAGCCAGCACTGCAAAGTCTATAAAAATGTTTTTATGTTAACTGCCAAAAAAGCAGACACTTCCTGCTTTAACTTGGTACTTATACTGTAAATGTTTTTGAATAAATGTCATTTTTATTGAAATTGTGCATTGAAGTTACCTGTTACTGTGGAATAAATAAAAAAACAATATACAGATATTTTAAAAACTTACTGTTTCAACATTATGTTTGGGTTGAAATCCACATTTTTCAAAGTGTAAGTCAGTGTTGTTTACAATGCTGGATTCATAAATGAAGGTGTGTTGAATAAGAATAAAATGAATTTAATATTATATAAATGACTGACATTCACCAACATAAAATGTGAAAACGGAACCCTTTATAGTTTTATATCAGCTGTTGTATTTGTGTTTCACATCACAATGGCTGGATCATTATTGGTCATTTCAGGGATGAATTAAAAATAAAATGATTATTATTATATAATAAAATTGTATGCTTTTCTTAAATATTTAACAGATCTGGGTAGGTTCTGTCCTCCATGTGAAGATGAATTGGATTATGTAATTGTGATACTCTTACATTGTGTTATGCTGTTGGTGCTTGTATTGATTAAACTGTAATAATAAATGTCATGGTATCATTGGTCAAGGGTATGACGGGAGTCAAGAGTAAATGGATGGCAAAGAAGCCAACCCAGTAACTCAAATAATAAAATAACTGAAAGTAATAGGCACTTGATGGCATAATAAAGAGAGAAAGGCAAAATCTAGCCATTGGCTGTGGTTCTAAAGTCTCTGGAGAGCATTCAGGCTTCAGAGTCGGAGCTCCGTAGCAAATTGCTTTTATAGCTCCTGGACTAGAAGGGACGGGGTCATTTACCCTCAGTGAGTGCCTTCCCTGAGCTATGGGTGACAAAAGAGACAAGAGAGTCAGTGATAGTACCCCCTGGTGTCCTGGGGTGGTGTGACATTTTTTTTTTTTAATATGCTTTAGGACTTACCTTGTGGTACTTGCTTTCTGCTTCATTCCAAGTCCATGAAGGAACTGCATTGAAGCTAATGAACAGACTGAAAAGACCACTTTTCCTCACCCTACCATATGATCCCCAGAAAATAAAACGGTGAAATCATTCCCAGGATGTCAGTAGTGACTTACTTGATTATTTTATTATTGGGTCTTGTTATTGAGTGAGGTGGAGGTCTTATTTTGGGGCTATTCAAGAAGAATTATCTGGACAGAGATATGCTTAATTCAACTAAGGATGAAGTTGAAATTAAAACCAAAATTTATAGTTTTGAGAAACTGCGAGAGAATTTGTATTTCCTTTGTAAACAAAGTTTGAACAAAGAGAGAATAGACATCTCAATCCTAAATAAAAGGATGCTAAAACTGTGCACCCTTAATCCAGTGATATCACTCTCTTGCATGCATAGACCACACAGAGTTTTGAAACATTGCATCACACCAAGCAAAAATTAAAACTTAAAACCCCCAGGTACACTGAAAACATTGCCCAGATAAAAGCAGATTTGGCTTATTAGCAGAACCAGGCAGAAGCAAAAGAGAGTTATCTCTTTACTGACTAACAATCCCTCTATAACCTTCCTTTATACCATCTAGCACAAGGGCATGAACCCTTTGTTGAGAAGACTAGGATTTCCTGACCTCCTTGAGACCCCCATCATATTTTTTATATTTAAGTAAGCTAGTGAAGTATAGTCATTTATAGGGTGGACACAGTATCTGTTATTTCCAACTTTATTCCACAAACTTCTTATTAAATTATGTTTTTCCTTTTTCTATATACATAGATTAAATCTCTAAATGCCAATGAAGAAACCAGAGTGTCTTTCAACTCTGTTCCTGGCCAAGGAGTCATCTTCTTAGTGATTGTGAAAGATAATGTTTTGAACACATCATCGTTGTACCTTCCTGCTCATACCTATGCCTGTGATTTTGCTTCAATTGTGGACAACTGTTACACATTGGGTGAGACTGATTTGATTTTGTCGTTTTTATTGTTATTAAGTTCATTCAAGTTAAAATCATATAACTACTTTAATTACATTTAATTTCCGAAGCAAAAAAGACATTTCTACTCTGTAAAGGAGTGTTTTATTCAGACAAACTGGTCTATGAACTCTGGTCTGACAGTTCAAATCATCAACCCCAGTGAGCTTTACTTTGAGCCTTAAGAGCAGTTTTTCAGTGTTAAGCTCAGTTCTGCCTCTCTGATGGCATTTTGGAGTTTTATGGCTAACTCTTTCCAAAAACGTCCATCTCAGTGGGATTTTTGTTACCTTTACTGCAGTACAGTGATTACCCATAAATTACTGGTGATAAATGGTTGTGAAATTCTTCTAATATGCAACCTATGTTTAAATGTACTGATATGTTTTAGTCAATTTAAGTAATTGAAAAGTTTGTGGCAGTCTCTTTCTTTTTATTTCCAAATACCCATAGTGGTTTTACATTTCTTTTTCAACATACCGAGTACTAGTTGTGAACAATAACTGACTAAAGTATAAACCTTTCTACTGGATTAAATGTATTGATTTACTGAAATGGATTATATTGATTGAATTGTTTGTGGGAAATGCAATTTACTTAGCATCCCTACTGAAACATTTATTTTCTCAGGCATGTTTTATTTTTGATTTCTGTCTGTTAGAATGAAACTGCTAGTGATACACTTTTTCAGCAGCAGTAAGTTGAGGCGCTTGTATTTTGAAGCCACAAAGATGCAGATGAAAATCACACAATTGGGTTTACTTTTTAATTAAAGACGAACCAATGCTTACAATTCTGAGAATATATATTGTCACAAGAACGAGACATGGACAGATAAAGAGTTGGGGCAGCCACCCGTATTTTGTGGTATCCTGGCTGCAAAGTCGTTTTTCTTGTAGAAATACAGAGCACTGAAGTGCATACAACCGAGTCCAAAACAAGACTGAGGAAACAAAGGAAAGGGGGCAGGTTTTAAAGGGGGAGACAGGAAGTGAGGTCGTATGGATCTGGCACGTGGTCTTCCACCATTGGCTCGTAGCCGGAGGTGACATCAGAGGGACTGGAGCTGGTGTGGCCGAGTTCCATTGGCTCAGTCCCGGAAGTGATGTCAGGAGATCCAGGTGAAATCCCCCGGGGATGGTCTACAGGCAAAGGAGAAAAAGAGTCAGTGCACTCTGCCACACCCCGGCATGCCTCCGAACTGCCTTCACTCAAGCCCTTTAGCTGCCTCCCATGCGCACGTGTGTGACAAGATGTTATGAGGTACTTCAGATTCCCAGGACCATAAAAGAAAATATATCAAATCAAAGCAGAAAGAGAGAGTGCAATTGTGATTCAGTGAATTGAAATTCTCTTTTTTGTCCAGTTGCTTACACTATAAGACCTCTTTCACTAATCCAGGGATATTCCAGCTGTGCCAGGAATGTGTTATCTACCAAATAAAATACTACCAAACAGTGCTGGTTCAGTGTATAATCTTGTTTAATATCAATACAAAAATTGGTCATATTGTCGGTCACTACAGAGTGTTTGTGGTTTTTTAAAGGTAAGAATCACATTGGTATCAGGCTCCAACCTTTTTAGGCAGTGATTTGTCAGCTTAGTTATTTCCTTAAATGGTATTTACTCAAAATGAGTCAGTAGGGCAAATGTGGAAACACCAACAAATGAAGAATGTGGTTTTGTTCACACTGAAGCATAAAATTAGATTAGAAACTGCACCATTGGTCATCACTTCTGAGTATTAAGTATAAATTGCTTATAGAATGCTACCTTTTTTTGTGCTAATGTGTATGTATGTCAGTATGGCTTCCTTAGCTTATCTCGCATCTCTAAAAGCTGAGTGTTTAAAATTGTATTTCCTGTGCTTATTTTAAAATGTCACATCTATCTGATGTACTCAGAAATGCATCTTAAAACACTGTCAAAAACTTGTTGAATATTACAGTTTTCTAATAAATGTTAATTTATTTTTTTTTTTAGGAAAGATTTCTACAAAGGTTTTTTTCATCTTTATTGGTATTGCTGGATTGTTTATTTGCTTCTTTGGTCACAGATACTTCAAATGTGGTAAGTGCCAATACTTTTAGAATGACTTAATAGTCACAGACCACATCTGTAGTAGAGTGTTTGTAGAGTTAATGTCCGTTGTTTATTCTTTAGAATCATTCCCTCTCCGCCTGCTCCGTGAGGTTTAATGTGTTCCTTCACCTCTTTTCTAGAGCACCTTGTGCCTTTGTTTCCTGCTGTCAGTTTTACTAAATGATGATTTATATTTTCACCTTATTTTTACCAGTACATTACATCATTCTGTTTCAATTGCTTTACATCTATGTGTAATTTTGTATATACATATGGTTAAGCTTATTTAGTATCATTTTCTATTTGTTAAGTTGAGCAATTATATAACTTTTTAGCTCATTTTTTCATTTTTAATTTGGCCTTGACCTTGAAGCTTCCAATTAACTTTCCTTAGTTGGCTTTGAGTTTGACCGACAAATCCTGGGACAAAACACAATGTAGAGCCTTGGTATCAGCAAGTACAAGTATTAAACAATAGTGAATTCTATGACGTTTTGTCTCAAGGGAAACTACTTATCAGCATTTTTAGTTATTCTGAAGTGCATTTTGAATTTGAAAAAAAGGTTGTGGGCCATTGCCTTCTCTGTTGCGTTGGTTCTGTGCTGTCCTGCTTCCCTTCAGAGGTCATATTTTATTATGATAAAAAAAATTAAATTAACTGACAAATCTTTGTATACACCATATCATATTTTTTCAGCACTAACTCAAAAAGGATACAACTTGACTGTTCTGTTTCCCTTTTTAACACAGTATGCTTCATGAAGGTGGATGGCATCAAGATGTCTAGCAGACTGATATGCTCAAGATGCCAATTTACTGATAGACATTTTTTGTACTTTGAATGATGGGATGGAAGTTTTAGGCATGATGGGAGGAAAAATGGATATTGATATGATATTTGAAGGCTGTCTTTTTACATTCTGACCTTTTTGTGGAAAATACGTAATTGAACAGTGTTGTCCTTTTTCACCTAATGGATTTGCATTTTTAATTTAAAACGCCCACAAGCATCCATCCATCCATCCATCCATTTTCTAACCCGCTGAATTCGAATACAGGGTCACAGGGGTCTGCTGGAGCCAATCCCAACCAATCCTGGGCAGGGTGCCAACCCACCGCAGGACACACACAAACACACCCACACACCAAGTACACACTAGGGCCAATTTAGAATCACCAATCCACCTAACCTGCATGTCTTTGGACTGTGGGAGGAAACCGGAGCGCCCGGAGGAAACCCACGCAGACACAGGGAGAACATGCAAACTCCACGCAGGGAGGACCCGGGAAGCGAACCCGGGTCTCCTTAACTGCGAGGCAGCAGCGCTACCACTGCGCCACCGTGCCGCCCTCGCCCACAAGCAAATAGCTTTTAAGTTCTTTTATTTTGCTTTAAGATGCCTATACTGGTTTTAAAAAATAGACTGTGTCAGTGCAGTTAAATCACTATTAAGTTTCAACAACCAAACAATTTAATTTTAAGTTAAGATATTTATAAGAACATGGTCCTAGTTCATAAATGGCTATTACAGTTACATTCTGTTAATTTCTTATCAGGACAGGAATCCGGTTGAATCTGGAACCTGTAAACCAGATATACTCTGTAACTACTTAATTTTCATTGTACTTACAATAAGGAACCAGTTCAACAAATCAGCTAGCCCTCTTTTGTTTTTCTTTCATTATATCTTCACATTATAATCCAATTGTGCACTGTACTCACATACACACAAAGATCTCCTCCTGTTCTCACTTTAGCAGTAGAGAAATGTACCATGTTATCCATTTTTGCCTCACTTCTTATTGTTCTTCCTTTAGATATTCTTGTGCAGAGATAAGTATCCAGTTATGCAAAGCTACAAGTTATATCTTATTAAAGTCAACATACTCTTTTAACAAAAAATAAAATATCTGGGCAAATTCTAAACAGTATTTTTTTTTTTTAAAGAGCTGTTTTTTATGGGATTTTTGCTCTCTGGCATCATCTGTTTTGCTGTTATCACCAAGACTTCATCTCTGAACTATGATGGTAGGTTTTTTCCATTGATTCATTGTTACAAATAAAACTGTACATCTGTAAAATATGGTACATGGACCATTTACACACCATAATATTCTTGTGTAAATATACTTAATTCTATGTATACCTTGTTAAGAACAATTACTAAATGGGAAACTAGAGATAACATTTTTGAGTAAACTCGTTTTTATAGTTTAATCATGGAAAGTGTTACATTTGTTGAAAGGTTATGTTTGGTGTTTTGATGTCCAATAGATGAATACTGGCATTCTTGTTCTCAAAGTGAAGATCTCCAGTAGAGCTCTTTATGGGATTAATTTTGTGTCTCACCTGCCTGCCCCCACAAGGCTGTGCTTCTGCTGGATGCAATGTGCACTTCCTGATTCACAGTTGCTTGCCAATGCCATATTAGTGAGATGAGACTAACTTTAAAAAGACACAGAAATGCCAAATAGATTTGAGGAAAATAAATTATTCTTTCTGGTATATTCCAGTGATCTTTGCAACAGCAGGCAAATAATATTGTGATTTAGCAGTGATTTTTGCATTTCCATGTTTTTCTTTTGTGCAGTACCACAAGCTGTGGCAGAGACTGGTAGTTTATATATGACAGCACTCAGGCACTTCCAGCTTTTTAAAATTTCTTTCTGCTTGCTTAAAACCAAATTTATAATGTGTATAAGGGCATTGTGGCACCATTGCAAAAGATGAAAGAAAACACATGTGAGCATTTCATTAAAATATTGTGTGTGTAACAAATGTTAAATATTTTTCTAACAATTCTAATGTCATAAAACATTTGAGAAAATGAAAGACCATTTAATCTGTGAAGTTCATTTGGTTTGCTAATAGCATCGTTTTCCAATATGTCTCAGTCAGCCATTTTTTAAAGGTGAAAAAAAAAACTAAAATTTCTCTGTCAACGACAAAAAAGGTATTTTTATTCCAGAATTCCACAGCTCTGTAAGTGGGAAGGATTTCCTGGTTTCATTCTTAAAAATGCCTTTCCTTAGTTTCTACCGGTGTCCTTGAGCATGTGATTCACTGCTTTATCAAAAAAGAATTATAAAGGGTCAAGTGTATTAATATCTTTGAGGATTTTGAAGACCTGGATTTAGGTCCCTGTGCAGTCTTCGGTCTACAGAGGTTTAATTCCCTGTGTCTGTCATGGCAGTACTTGTCCTTTAGTCCCAATATGCAGTGCTATATAAGTATAGTTATTTTTTATTATTCTTATGCATTTGGTTGGTTAACTGTGCACCACTTTTAATGAAGCTTGTCTTTTTTGTAGCAGGATGACCATAACTGCACATAGTACTCCACAGTACAGTTTCACTAGTAGTCAATTCAAGTACTGTAAGAGTGACTAACCACCTTTATACTGTACTAACAGTGCCCCATGGCTCCACGCACATATTAGTGAAAAAGGACAGTGAGGAGGGCCCTGCTCGGCTCCCCACTCCAGACGTCACGCTTCCCCCTCCACTCGGCCCACTGCATGTCTCTCCGATTTGCACCATTAAATCGGTACTGCAAGCGAACTATGAGATTATTTATTGGAATTATAGAATGGGATTATTTATTGGAACTTTGGAGACTGCACTTTAATTTGAACACCTTGTTTTGTTGATTGTTTTAATAAAAGCGCTTTGCACTTTTTCACCATCCCCTTACTTTGTTGTTACCAATGAGCTTAGCAGTGAGGCACATTACTGATGGTGTAGGGTTCAAGGGCTCCCCAACAACAGATGGGAGCATACAGCAAACTCGCATTGTCACAACGTGATTTTGTGTTTTTTCACGTAAATTTGAATTGATTGTTGAAAAGTATGAAGGTGGCATGAGTATCCTGGACATGGCTGTTGCATACCATTTGCTGAGAACGACGGTATCTACGATTGTGAAAAACAAAGACGTTATTAAAAAGTAAAGTGAGGTTAAATTTTCATTTATTTCATCTAATTGCTTTTGTATTTATGTATTTTAGTATTAAGCAGTGTTTAAATTATTTTATACAATGTATATATGCCAATAACAATAGGATTTTTTTTCATGGGAATGGATTAATCATTTTCCCATTATTTCTTATGGGAAAAGTTAATTTGGTATACGTCCTGTTTGGTATAAGTCAAAGGATCTGGAACGGATTAAGGACGTATACTGAGGTACCACTGTATATATATATATTATATAGAGATAGAGAGAGAGATGTAACACAGAAGTTCCTGTTAACATCAGTTAGATACCACCACAGTTCTTTTCCACTTTTTTCCCATCCCGAAAATAGTCTGTGTACAGCATAATACAGGTAAAATTCCATTACAATGAATATCTTTACAATTAAATTTTCATTACAACAAAGTATTTTTATGGTCCTGACAGTTTCCCCATATGACACGAGTTTATAGAAATCGCGTTACTACGAAATACAATCAGCAGATACTTTGATTATGACAAAGTCCCCAAAAGACCTTGAAATGCCTGAATGAATCATCACAGAGCAGTTAGTTCTGTGGCTGTAGCTCAGTTATGCACAATGATCCCCAAACACAAACATTGTACATTTTTTCTTTTTTCGAACTTTCCTCATGCTGTTTTTTTTGCTGTTTGTTTTCTGTGGTTTTCAGTTTTTACCTTTTGCTTATTGTTCGTCAACATTTGAAAAACATCTATTGGAATTTAACTCATTGTCACCCTCCTATAGAAATGGCAGATAAGAAAAAACAACAAAAGCTCACATTAGAAAAAACAAAAACTTGAAATTTTTGCGGCTCTCAATTCCGGCAAAAAGAAAAAAGACGTTGCCAGTGAATTCTGAATTTCGCCATCGACACTGTCAACTTTTTTGAAATCTCAGGTTGCAAATCTTGGGCCCCAGCACAAATTTATACGAACTACTGCATTTGAAGACGTTGATAAGGCAGTTTTTATGTGGTTCAGTTATGCTTGTTCAAGAAACATTCCTATTAGTGCACCACTCATTCAAGAAAAAGCAAAGTCACTGTTGTGAGGTTTCCAAACTCTTTTGGACCTCCCCAATGGTCAAAGTTCCCAAAGTGAGATCATCGTGTCTATGGAAGACTGTTTATCCGTTGCCGGGGCAACAGCAGGTTCACAGCGCAAGCAACTCTAAAAAGATCTTGATGGGTGATGCAAGGAACATTGTAAATCCAGGGGACAGTATTACTTGGCCACTAACCTAGTAGTTAGTGGCCAAGTAGTAGTCAGCCACAATCCTGCCTGACTGCTGTGTCTGTGTATAGGAGAGTGGATTTCCTTCTGTTGTGCTCCGCTGCAGTACTGTGAGCCTGCGGTTGCCCTGCCCTAGCAATTTTCAAACAATCTTCCACAGCCAAGACAATCGCGCAATTGGCAATTGCGCTTCGGGATGCACTTTGGCATGTCGTCCTGTAATGGGTCCCTAAAGAGTTCAGAAACCTCACAATATGTAGAAGAAGAAAAGGTTTTCTGATTGATAACTGTGCGCCCACCCAATTGTATGGGAGTGCTTCAGCCATTGGATTTGGGCATCATTCGCGCCCTGAAAGTGTATTATCGCAAGGAAATGCTGAGAAAAATTCTAGTCAGCATAACTTGTAGACAGGAGAAAATTAAAATTAACGTGAAAGAAGCTATTGAAATGATTGCAAATGCCTAAACGCAAGTTAAAGAAAGCACTATAGGGACAAATACAGAATCTCTTTACTATGAAATTTTCATTACAACAAAATATTTTTTAGGTCCATGGCACTTCGTTGTAATGGAATTATACCTGTATTATCAGTGAGTAATGCTTCAGCTGTCATATTTGAATCATACATTGACTAAGAACTTCCAAATTAAAATGAAAAATCAACTTGTGTGCTGTTGCAGCCACCAATGGATGATGGCGAGGTAGCAGTATTGTGGAAACCTGTTGGGGTAGGACTAAAATATTACAAACAAAAACAAAATATGGTTATGTCTAGTATATAAATGTTTTTTCAGAGAATGGCCAGCACACATAATTAACGGTGTGTTTTCAACATGTGTTTGCTCATTCTTCTTCTCACAGCAGCTAGATTCATTTAAACAATCTTGTTACATTTTGAGCATACAGCAAAACAGCATTATAGACATGAACTGAAGTGCATCGACTGCCAAGATAGCTGTAACCAGCTTGAACTAAATTCAGTATTAGGGTGATCCAAAGAGTAGATAAAACCACAGCCATTGGTATTTGTTAGATTACATTACTAGTCATAATCATTTTTAGAACAGGAAATGGTGGGGATGATTTACTGACTTGTACTATTCAGTTCATTCTTTTTCTTTAACTTATCTCTTTAAGCTTTAAGACTAGTCTTGTGTATTTAGCTGATGTGTCTCTTATTGTCTTCCAGCTCGCTTAGGCTTAACTGCAATGACAGGAATCATATCGGGAGCCCTTGTGGCACTTTGTTGGTGGAGATTCGGTTCTGTCATCATGTGCATGGCAATGGTCAGCATTATACTGGGATTAATTCTAGCATCCATCATATTCTTCACTCGATTAGGTAAGCAACTGAAAACAAACGTAAAATAAGCTGTCCTTTACTCAAATTCTTCTTCACTTACTACCTGTATGAAAAAGAGCATTTTCTGCTTCCCCTTTTATATTACTGCTAATGGTATACTTTGCTGACTTTTTTTCTGTTTGTACAAGAAACATTTTCTAACTATCAGTGTCAAAAATATTTTTTCTTTGCAGTTAACCACAACAGTTAATTTTCATTTGATTTACAGAAGCAAATACTACAAAAAAGACAGAAGAACTTGCTGCTGTTCTTAATTTTTAAAGCATATAATCTCTTTATAAAGCATTTTAAAATAGTTGTCTTGTCTGATGCACTTTTTTACAACTGTACAAATATTCAGTAAATTATTCAATTATGTAAAAAATATTGGCAACTAATTCTAAACAGCAAAAATGAAATAAATCCAGTGAGTATGACTAAATATGTGAAACATAAATGTTTGATGGTCACATGCCATTAAGGTCAACATATATAATAGCTTATTGATTCCTGTTCATCAAGAGTTTCTAACATAATACTGAGTTGATAGTATGATTTAAGAATCACATACAGAATTAGTTGCCACACTTTAATAATTTATAGATTACTCCTTGTGTCTGATTTCATTTATTACAAACAAAAAATGAAAAACTTTTTTTGAGCAAAGGAATACAATTGAAACGTTTATGTGATGATACAGCCCCAATTCCAAAAAAGTTGAAATGCTATTTAAATAAAAAAGAAAATACAATGATTTGCCAAACTTATAAACCCATATTTTATTCACAATCAAACATAGAAAACATATCAAATGTTGCAAGTGAAACATTTTACTATTTTATGAAAAATATTAGCTTATTTTGAATTTGATGGCAGCAACACGTCTCAAAAAAAGTTGTGACGGGGAAACAAAAGGATGTAAAAGTAAGTGGTACTGAAAAGAAACGGCTGGAGGAGTATTTTGCAACTAATTAGGTTAATTGGCAACAAGTCAGTAACATGAATGAGTATAAAAAGAGTATTTTAGAGAGGGAGAGGCACTTAGAAGTTTCACCAATGTGCATGTACAAATTGTGGAACAATTTCAGAATAATGTTCTTCAATGTATAATTTCGAAGACTTTGAATATTCTATCATCTACAGTACATAATATCATCAAAAGATTCAGTGAATCAGGAGAATCTCTGTGCTCAAGGGATAAGACCAAAAATCAGTATTTGATGCCTGTGATCTTCGGGTCCTCAGGCGGAACTGCATTAAAAACAGGCATAATTCTGTCATGGAAGCCACTGCATGGGCTCGGGAACACTTCTAGATATCACTGTCTGTGAACACAGTTTCCTATGCCAACCATACATGCAGGTTAAAGCCTCCATCATGAAAAGAAGAAGCTGTATATGAACATGATCCAAAAACACTACTTTCTTCTCTGGGCCAAAGCTCATTTAAAAAGGCCTGAAGCAAATTGGAAAACTGTTCTGTGGTCAGACGAATCAAAATCTGAAATTCTTTTTGAAAAACATGGATGTTGCGTCCTCTGGACTAAAGAGGAGAGGGACCATCTGATGTTATCAGCACTTCGTTCAAAAGCCTGCATTTTTTATGGAACTGGCAGCTTGCACATCTGGAAAGGCACCATCAATGCTGAAAGGTGTATACTGGTTTTAGAGCAACATTTGCTCCCATCCAGTCGACGTCTTTTACAGGGAAGGCCTTGCATATTTCAGCATGCCAGTGCTAAATCACATACTTGCATCTATGACAAAAGCATGGCTTTGTAGTAGAGACCTGCCTGCAGTCCAGACATTTCACCAAATGAAAGCAGTCGGTGTATGAAACAAAAAATACGACAAAGAAGACCCAGGACTATTGAGCACCTAGAATCCTATATCAGACAAGAATGGGACAACATTCCACTCTCAAAAGTCCAGCAACTGGTCTCCTCAGTTCCCAGATGTTTACAGACTGTTGTTAAAAGAAGAGGGGCTGCTACACAGTGGTAAACTTGACCCTGTCCCAACTTTTTTGAGACCTGTCACTGCCGTCAAATTCAAAATGAACTTATTCTTTTATTCAAATTATACTGTACATTTTCTCAGTTTAAACATGATATATTTTCTCTGTTGTTAATAAAATATGTGTTTATGAGATTTGCAAATTATTGCATTCTGTGGGGTTTTACAAGTTCAAAATTAAACTTTCAAAATATACAATTCTCAGTGAAGTATGAGAAGAAGTCATCAGTTTAGCATTTGTAGTTGTTCACTTCACAGTTGAGAATTGCTTAAAATATACATACAAATGTAAAATACAAAAAGGAAAATGTGAGCTTTTAGGTGATCACAGACAAATCAAGGAAGAGCGTTTTATAGAGAAGCAATGAAATAGGAGTTTTCAGTTGCCAAGGTGGTTATGGGTTTACAAGAAACTGATTTAACAAACCCACTAACATAGATTACTAAATGTTCTAAATGTTACATTTATGGTTTATTGATGGACTTATGTGTCATTTTATCTTTAGGGGACTTCAACATTTTCCAGAGTGATATCATTTTCTGGGTGCTCTTTTGTGTTATAGCCCTTATTGTCCCATTGTTATTCATTTGGTGGCCAAGAGAGGTAAGAACACATAAGCAGCATTTATAGGTCCTTGCTAAAATGGTGGCTTTACTATCACACATTTGCCACAAGGAAAAAAGATCCAAATAATCTTCAAATTTGACTGTCTTGTGCAGTTTCTGTCCAAATGTTTGTACCAAAAATAAAACTGTTCACAAAGCCAATCTATTAATATTTTTATATATAGTCATATGAAAAATTTGGGAACCCCTCTTAATTCTTTGGATTTTTGTTTATCATTGGCTGAGCTTTCAAAGTAGCAACTTCTTTTTAATATATGACATGCCTTATGGAAACAGTAGTATTTCAGCAGTGACATTAAGTTTATTGGATTAACAGAAAATATGCAATATGCATCATAACAAAATTAGACAGGTGCATAAATTTGGGCACCTAAACAGAGATATTACATCAATACTTAGTTGTGCCTCCTTTTGTAAATATAACAGCCTCTAGACACCTCCTATTGCCTTTGATGAGTGTCTGGATTCTGGATGGAGGTATTTTTGACCATTCTTCCATACAAAATCTCTCCAGTTCAGTTAAATTTGATGGCTGCAAAGCATGGACAGCCTGCTTCAAATCATCCCATATATTTTCGATGATATTCAAGTCAGGGGGCTGTGACAGCCATTCCAGAGCATTGTACATCTCCCTCTGCATGAATGCCTTTGTAGATTTCGAACTGTGTTTTGGGTCATTGTCTTGTTGGAATATCCAACCCCTGCGTAACTTCAACTTTGTGATTGATGCTTGAACAATATCCTGAAGAATTTGTTGATATTGGATTGAATTCATCCAACCCTTGACTATAACAAGGGCCCCAGTCCCTGAACTTGCCACACTGCCCCACAGCATGATGGAACCTCCACCAAATTTGACAGTAGGTGTTTTTCTTGGAATGTGGTGTTGTTCTTCTGCCACGTAAAGCGCTTTTTGTTATGACCAAATAACATTAATTTTTGTCTGATCAGTCCAAAGCACTTTGTTCCAAAATGAATCTGGCTTGTCTACATGAGCATTTGCATACAACAAGCGACTCTGTTTGTGATGTGAGTGCAGAAAGGGCTTCTTTCTCATCACCCTGCTGTACAGATGTCCTTTGTGCAAATTGCACTGAATTGTATAACGATGTACAGATCCACCATCTGCAGGAAGATGTTCTTGCAGGTCTTTGGAGGTGATTTGTGGGTTGTCTGTAACCATTCTCACAATCCTGCGCATATGCCACTCCTGTGTTTTTCTTGGCCTGCCAGTCCTGGGTTTAACAGCAACTGTGCCTGTGACCTTCCATTTCCTGATTATATTCCTTACAGTTGAAACTGACTGTTTAAACCTCTGAGATAGCTTTTTGTAGCCCTCCCCTAAACCATGATACTGAACAATCTTTGTTTTCAGATCTTTTGAGAGTTGCTTTGAGGATCCCATGCTGTCACTCTTTAGAGGAGAGTCAAAGGGAACCATAACTTGCAATTGACCACCTTAAATACCTTTTCTCATGATTGGACACACCTGTCTATGAGGTTCAAGGCTTACCGAGCTAATCCAACCCATTTTTTTGTTGCAAGTAATCAGTATTGAGCAGTTACATGCATTCAAATCAGCAAAATTACAAGGGGATCCAAATTTTTGCACAGCCAGTTTTTCACATTTGATTTAATTTCATACCACTAAATACTCCTTCACTAAAAATCTTTGTTTGGAAAACACCCCAGTTCTCTGATGTTCCTAGGAAATGAAAGACATCCCACTGTTATCTTTTTTTGTTGAAAGTAGAGTAAATTATTATGCAGGCTGAATGGGGCTCCCAAACTTTTCCATATGACTGTATGTCATAGTTTGATTGTGTGATATTTTTATATATTTGGGGGATTGGGAGTATATAATTATCAATGCATTATTTTTGTAAAAAGTTAACAATATATAGGTCAAAGAACTACCTGTATTTTATGTATAGCCTAGTTGGTTAGATGTTGGCAAGATGCCATCTGAATAACCCAGGGCAAAAGTAGGACTCAACAAGGGACAGAGTGACAGAAGGGTCATACCCACTTAGCTAGTCACAGAGTGCCACAGAATGACAGGGTAGAAAAGACAGGCAGTATTGCCTGGCAGGTTGGCACTATAGCTTACTCGGCATTGATGACCCACTCTGGCAGGTGAAGACCCTAATGCAGGGCTATTCAACTACACATTCAATTGGGCCAGATATTCAAACCAAAAATTCTAGCTGGGCCAGACATTTTCAGCATCTGCTAAGCAGCAGGCAATTGCAACTCAACACAAATGAATGTATTTAAAAACAAGTAATGTTTATTTATTGACTCCCTTTTAACTTTGGTCACATCTGCACCGGTAATTGGAAAGTTACCAGTTCGAATCCCGTAAACGGCAGAAGTAACTCTGTTGGGCCCTTGAGCAAGGCTCTTAATCTGCAATTGCTTCGGCCTAAACATGATGTTAATCTGTATGCAGACCTGCAAGCAGGTCCTCCAATTTACAGGGAAAATTTGGGGGTTGACAGCAGGATTGGCACTCTAGCCAACATAAATTACCTCACACTGTTCCTGTGTGGTGCTGAGGTGTCACTTGCCGTACTTGGGTCCTAATTCAGGTGGTCTGTAGTGTTGTGGGTGCGGCAATGCGCTGTAATCAGTGTACATTTCCAGCCTATCTCTGACACAGGCACATCAAAATGTGTATATATATATATATATATATATATATATATACTAATAAAAGGCAAAGCCCTCACTAACTGACTGACTGACTCATTCACTCACTGACTCATCACTAATTCTCCAAGTTCCCGTGTAGGTAGAAGGCTGAAATTTGGCAGGCTCATTCCTTACAGCTTCCTTACAAAAGTTGGGCAGGTTTCATTTCGAAATTGTACGCGTAATGGTCATAACTGGAAGGTATTTTTCTCCATTTACTGTAATGGAGTTGAGCTTGAAAGCCGTGGGGGGCGGAGTTTCGTGTGACATCATCACGCCTCCCATGTAATCACGTGAACTGACTGTCAATGCAGTGCATAGAAAACCAGGAAGAGCTCCAAAAAGCGCTGAAGAAAACATGCATTATATAATTGAGAAGGCAGCGAAACAGTAAGAAGCGAGTGAGTGACATATACAACCATATTCATGAGTGCTGCTACTTCGGAAACAAAGTATGGTGTAAACCTAAAGTTTAAATTAAGTTCATAGACAGGCTGCCGCTGGCGTTTGTCATGCCCACGGGTAATGCGGGATACAAGTTTAATGAGAGGACGCAGGATATAAACGAGAGTTTTGATCACTTTGTAACCAAGTTAAAATTGCACATGAAGGGCTGTGCTTATGCAAATTCCGAGAGACTGTGTTTGTGGGGGATTGACAGTTAAGGCGGGTGGGGGAGTCACGTCATCATCTCCCCTCCCATTCACCTCATTTCGCTCTGAGCTGAGCTCCGCAGCTAACACACGCAGTGTTACAGAAGCGACTTTGTGACGCTGCCACCAAATACTCACAGAAAAATCCACAAGTTAATACACACGCTCTACAGTTTCTCCACACTGAATCCTCCAGGCACTACTTACAAAAGGTTACACTGACAATCGTGTTACGTTATTTTTAAAATGTTTCCTTTTCTTAGCACAAGCACAGCTGAGAAGCTTTGATGCATGTGCTCCATAACGTTAAAAATCACGCATTTAATCACACTTTGCAATACAAGCAAAGGGGAACTTCTGTCAATGCATGATTTCCTGGTACACCGATTACATTGATCAGTGCTTCCCGATTCATTTTACCCTCGCACCCCCTTGGTTTGAGAAGTATGACAAAATATGAGGTTAACACAGAAAAACAGATCACCAATTGAAGCTTTATGAATAATCGATTCGCCATCAATAATTGTTTTGGTAAAGCCATACTCAGTGTAATCCTCCTTCCATTTTATAATTTTTCCGCCACTAGCCATGATTAAATGAACGGTAAAAAAGTAAGAGTGAAGCGAGGGTGACTTATTCAGGCAGGCAGGCGACGGCTCAATAGCTCGAATTTGGATATAAATGGGGTTCTATTTAGTCGCCAGAAATATCTTTGTTAGGAATGGAAGTTGAATTTAGTCTTTAAATTTCTATGGTAAAGAAAAAGTTATGCAATGATGACTAAATGTAACTATATAATGTCAAAACTTTTATATATAAAGTCATTCCCAAATATATAAAGTCAAACCTTGATTATATAAAGTCACCGTCGGAATAAATAAAGTCAAAACTTGAATACATAAAGTCAGCGCTGGAATATATAAAGTCAAAACTTGAATATATAAAGTCAGTGTTGAAATATATAAAGTTATATTCTGACGCCGACTTTATATATTCACAAAATCAATGTATTTGCCTGTTTAGCACCCCATAGTATGTGTGTGTGTGTATATATGTACATATATATATGTATATATATGTGTATATATACACACGTGGACAAAATTGTTGGTACCCTTCAGTCAATGAAAGAAAAACTCACAATGGTCACAGAAATAACTTTAATCTGACAAAAGTAATAATAAATAAAAATTCTATGAAATTTAACCAATGAAAGTCAGACATTGATTTTCAACCATGCTTCAACAGAATTATTTAAAAAAACAAACTCATTAAAAAGGCGTGGACAAAAATGATGGTACCCCTAACTTAATATTTTGTTGCACAACCTTTTGAGGCAATCACTGCAATCAAACGATTCCTGTAACTGTCAATGAGACTTCTGCACTTCTCAGCAGGTATTCTGGCCCACTCATCATGAGCAAACTGCTCCAGTTGTCTCAGGTTTGAAGGGTGCCTTTTCCAGACGGCATGTTTCAGCTCTTTCCAAAGATGCTCAATAGGATTGAGGTCAGGGCTCATAGAAGGCCACTTTAGAATAGTCCACTGTTTTCCTCTTAGCCATTCTTGGGTGTTTTTAGCTGTGTGTTTTGGGTCATTGTCCTGTTGCAAGACCCATGACCTGCGACTGAGACCAAGCTTTCTGACACTGGCCAGCACATTTCTCTCTAGAATCCTTGATAGTCTTGAGATTTCATTGTACCCTGCACAGATTCAAGACACCCTGTGCCAGATGCAGCAAAGCAGCCCCAGAACATAACAGAGCATCCTCCATGTTTCACAGAAGGGACAGTGTTCTTTTCTTGATATGCTTCATTTTTCCGTCTGTGAACACAGAGCTGATGTGCCTTGGCAAAAAGTTCAATTTTTGTCTCATCTGTCCATAGGACATTCTCCCAGAATCTTTGTGGCTTGTCCACATGTAGTTTGGCAAATTCCAGTCTGGCTTTTTATGATTTGTTTTCAACAATGGTGTCCTCCTTGGTTGTCTCCCATGAAGTCCACTTTGGCTCAAACAACGACGGATGGTGCGATCTGACACTGATGTTCCTTGAGCTTGAAGTTCATCTTGGATCTCTTTAGAAGTTTTTCTGGGCTCTTTTGTTACCATTCGTATTATCCGTCTCTTTGATTTGTCATCAATTTTCCTCCTGCGCCACGTCCAGGAGGTTGGCTACAGTCCCATGGATCTTAAATTTCTGAATAATATGTGCAACTGTAGTCACAGGAACATCAAGCTGCTTCGAGATGGTCTTATAGCCTTTACCTTTGACATGCTTGTCTATAATTTTCTTTCTAATCTCCTGAGACAACTCTTTCCTTCGCTTCCTCTGGTCCATGTTGAGTGTGGTACACACCATGTCACCAAACAACACAGTGACTACCTGGAGCCCTATATATAGGTCCACTGACTGACTACAAGATTGTAGACACCTGCCTGTGATGCTAATTAGTGGACACACCTTGGATTAACATGTCCCTTTGGTCACATTATTTTCAGTCTTTTCTAGGGTACCATCATTTTGTCCAGGCCTGTTTCATTAGTTTTTTTTAATTAATTCTGTTGAAGCATGGTTGAAAAGCAATGTCTGACTTTTATTAGTTAAATTTCATAGAATTTTTATTTATTATTACTTTTGTCAGATTAAAGTTATTTCTGTGACCATTTTGAGTTTTTCTTTCATTTACTGAAGGGTACCAACAATTTTGTCCACGTGTGTGTGTATATATATATATATATATATATATATATATATATATATATATATATATATATATATATATGCCAGCAACACTCATGACAATGATAAAACAATTACATTGTCAATCATGTTACGTTATTATTAAAATGTTTCCTTTTCTTTTACTTCTCTGCTGTTAGCGGTATTTTGCTATATATATATATATATATATATATATATATATATATATATATATATATACTAGCAAAATACCAGCGCTTCGCAGCAGAGAAGTAGTGTGTTAAAAAAGTATGTAATTGTTGTAATTAATGTAAGTATGTAATTAATGTAATTGTTTTGTCATTGATATGAGTGTTGTTGTCATATCTATCTATTTATATATATATATATATTTATATATATATCTGTATGTATGTATATATATATATATATATATATATATATATATATATATATATATATATATATATATATATATAGCAAAATACCTAGATTGGCAGCGAGAAGTAAAAAGAAAAGGAAACATTTTAATAATAATGTAACATGATTGACAATGTAATTGTTTTGTCATTGTCATGAGTGTTGCTGGCATATATATATATATATATATATATATATATACACACATACATATATACATATACATATATACACATACTGTATATACACACACACATATATATACATATATACACATATACAAATCTACATATATATATCCACATATATATATATTAGGGGTGGGACTCGATTAAAAAAATTAATCCAATTAATTAGAGGCTGTGTAAGAATTAATCTTGATTAATCGTATGTAATCGCACACGTAAATTTCCCCCAAATGCAAATGTTTTTTTTTTATTTAAAACGGTTTTAGTGGGCTTACAGAATCAAATAATAGACATGGACATGAATATTGTAAACTGAAGCTGTTTTAATTTCTGAAAAAAAGCCTTTAAACTGCATTTGAATTCAAAACAGAAACAAAAATATCATCCCTGGTTAAAATTGGGCAGACTTAAAAATAAAGTGGTAGTTTAAGTACTTTAAGTACATTTTCAGAATAGTATTGTCTTTAAATAATAATAACCAAAATTTCAACATAAAGTGCAGTTTTTCTTCTTAAAAAAATAAGTCAGAAACATAAAAGGTAATTTGACCAACTTAATCTTTAAACTCTGAGTAACATTAGCCAAAATTATTTTGTACATTAGGCTAAAACAGTGTGATCATTGAACATTTTGTAATTAGATGTAATTAGAATTACTAACGGTCACGGAAGTCCAATGATCCCCAGTAAGAGCCACAAAGTCCGCTTTCTGTAATGCATCTAATTTTGCTTGCTTTTCAGTGTGCACAAAACCATGCTTTTATCAAGGCTTTCGGAAGTCGAAATGATCAGTCGTAGGAACGCGCTTTATTCCGACTCTAACATTTTTGTAGCTGTGATGTGTGCATCAGTGTAATGGATGTACCAGGAAATCATGCATTGACAAAAGTTCCCGTTGCTTGGAATTGAAAGTGTGATTAAATGCGTTATTTTTTTAACGCGTTATGGAGTACATGCATCGAAGCTTCTCAGCTGTGCTTGTGCTAATAAAGGGAAACATTTTAAAAATAACGTAACATGATTCTGCGTTAAACATACGTCCCAAACCAAGGAGATGCGAAGGTAAAATGAATCGGTAGCGCGTACATACTCAGTGCATCCCTCTCGGGAATCAACCTCGAATGTCGGCATTAGAGGCTTAAGACTCTACAATTACACCACAGCGTGTGGCTTGTCTATGCGAGTATGTATTGTAGATCGGGTATATATATACATTTATATATATACCCGCGTATCGCAGTGGAGAAGTAGAAGTTATGAAAAAGAAAAGGGAACATTTTAAAAATAACGTAACATGATTGTCAATATACAGTAATTGTTTTGTGAGTGTTATTGAATGTTGCTGTCATCAAGGATTTGATTATCATTATTTCTTTCAATCAGGTCGTATTTGTATGATGTGTTGTGTTCAAGTTACATTCCGTGTTTGTCAATCGCTGTAAAGATAAGAGGTTTCATTCATCGATTAGTTTCTTACTGCATCAATAAACAGCTCGTCTTCCTCTTTATCTGAGATGTGACAAACTGCATGCACGGGTTTTTTTACACTGTCTTCCTTTAGCGGACATTCACTTTTTCCACCGTGTGCTTTGTTTCCGCAGTAGCTGCACTTATGAATATGATTGTATGTATAAGACGCTTCATATTTTTTTGCTGCCTTCTCAATTGTGTAATTCGGTTTTTGTTCAGCACTCTTTGGAACTGTTGCTTTTGTCTGTGCATTGCGCCAGTTCACGTGAGCCGCTTGGTGTTCTTGCATCGAAGGTTCCCAGCTGTGCTGGTGCCATCTCGTAATGTCAGCTAAGACCCGCACTTAAAAGTTTCTCTCGCAGTTTCTGAGTTTGTGCCAAACACCACCCTGACCATCTCATCTTCCTCTGCATAAGCACAGTCCTTCACACGTGAATATTTACCGGCAGTGTTTGTATTGGATTGCCGCTGATGGACGGCCTTATATGGGCAGGCACTAAATTACAAACGCTAGTGGCAGCCTGTCTATGAACTTAATTTAATATAAACTTACGGTTCACGCCGTGCTTTGTTTCCGCAGTAGCTGTACTTATGAATATGCTTGTATGCATCATTTGCTTCATAATGTTTTTCTGCCTTCTCAATTGTGAAATGGCGTTTTGTGCTCATCGCTGTTTGGAGTTCTTCCTTGTTCTCTACGTACTTACGTAGGAGGCGTGATGATGTCACACGAAACTCCGCCCCACGCCATCTCAACTCAACTCCATTACATTATATGTAGAAAAATAGGTTCCAGTTATGACCCTTACGCGTAGAATTTCAAATGAAACCTGCCCAACTTTTGTAAGTAAGCTGTAAGGAATAAGCCTGCCAAATTTCAGCCTTCTACCTACACGGGAAGTTGGAGAATTAGTGATGAGTCAGTGAGTGAGTGAGTGAGTGAGGGCTTTGCCTTTTATTAGTATAGATATATAGAGATATATATATATATAGATATGAGAACAACACTCATATCAATGACAAACCAATTACATTAACAATCATGTTACGTTATTTTAAACATTTTTCCTTTTCTTTTTCATAACTTCTTTAACACACTACTTCTCCTCTGTGAAATGCGGGTATTCTGCTATATATATATATATATATATATCTATATATATCTATATATATATATATATATATATATATATATTTATATTGTGACAGTAGGGGCAGTATCGCTCCCTTGAACCCTCAGGTACAGACACCAGGTAAAAGTGCAATAATTCTTTGTTTTATTATAATAATTATGTGCACCAAGCACCCTCCACTCCACACTATTCATTAACCAAATACAATACTAAATAAACCAATCCTCCACTCCCAGACGCGTTGCCCACCTAACACCCAGCTCAGCTCGCCGTCTGGGAGCTCCCTCAGTCCTTTTATATTCCCCGACCCAGAAGTGTTCCCAATCCAACAGTCCACAAGTCCTTATTCCTACCGGGTCAGGGTAATGTTTTTCCTCATCCCGGAAGCCCGTCGCTCTTCCTGTCATGAACTTCCTGGTCATAATGCGCAAAAGAGTCCACTGGCCGCCTGACAGCGACTCCCAGTGGCCCCCAAGGTATCCAGCAGGGCTGTGCATAAAAACTACACGATCCATGAGGCCCTGCTGGAATTCAGGGCCTGTCCATGCTCTCGGGAGAGCTTCTCTTGACAGCCTGGGGGTGAGAGCCGGAATATGAAGCTGGCCATCCACTACAATATATATATATATATATATATATATATATATATATATATATATTGTGAACATTGCCCCGGACACAGACAGGCTGACACACTGAAGTCACCCAACACACGTTTATTCTTCATTATTCAATACAACAGTCAGTGCTCACAAGCCCCAATACCCCTCAGTCCAGGCCAATCCAATGTATTCTCTCTCTCTTCTTCTCTTCTTCAAGCCGTCTCCTCCAAAGACCTTGTCACTCTTCCACCCGACTCTTGTCCCTTCTGCAGGGAGGCGGCCCCTTTACATAAGCATCCGGATGTGCTCCAGGTGTGTTCCCGGCAATCTCCCACCGACACGCCCCAGTGTGGTGGAAGTGCTGGCTGTCTCCTTGAAAGCACTCCGGGTGTCCCTGTTTTCCCTGTCCCCCCAGGCTTCCGGGTGTGGCGGAAGTGCTGAGGTGTAGGGTCTTCCTGGTATTGGGGTCCCCCTGGCGGTAACCCTTGGTCCCTACAGGGTTGAGCTTCCCAGCTGTTTACCCGAGGCATCCAGGACGGTCGCCCCCTCGAGGTCTGGAGGAGGCACCAGCCCTCCTCCTGTCTTCTCAGGTGTCCATCCGGTTGTGACAATATATAGAACCTATAACTGAACCTATAACTGAGCAGAATCTGAGGTACTAGCAATACTTTTTTTGCACTTTTGAAATAAAAAAATTAACATTTTGCTCACGTCTGACCCATGCACATTTCAGAGTGTATTAAATCAAAAAAGGGTACAGTATTAAATCAAACAAAGTTTACTATCTGCTGTCAATCGCAGAGCAGCCAAGTAAAGTGACAGTAATATACCTTCACCCTGAAAATACAGACTTCATCACATCACTGTGTGTGACAAAACAGCAGGCAGGCGACTGCTTGTACATATTTACTGACGGACAGGCCGGCATTTTGCGCGGTGTATACATTGAATTAAAAGAGAAATGGCATGCAAAGATGCGCGAACATAAGGAGATCGGTCACCATCACACCTTAGTGTGCCTGCAGGAAATCAGAACGGACAACTGAATTTCACTGGGGCACAGATATCTTCATAATAGGGGACCTATATGATGGGCAGAGGAATTTCAAACGTTTTGCACGCCTACCTTTTGTTTTGATGACCGTTTGTGTCATATTCAGCCCTTCGATCATTATTCTGGCACAAGCATAACCAGCCTCTTGTTGAAATTCACGGCTGTACTGTCAGTAGCGCTGTGTACTTAGAAATATTTAATGTGCACAACCCCAAGTGTGACTTAATTTTCGCGGCAACTCCCTCGTACCCTATGTGAGGTGCAGTATAAACCGGCTTTTATGCAGCTAACTGATTTGGAAGAGGAAATCCATACCGACACATATGTTAATGGCACATCTACTCAATAATACAAAAATGGCCTATTGCATCTGTTGAAATATAATAGTTTTTATTACTAGGGTGTTACATTATACTGTGATAGCCATTATGAAAGTAGTGAGAAGTCAAGCAAAATGACACCTTTTATTGGCTAAACTAAAAAGATTATAATATGCAAGCTTTGAGGCAACTCAGGCCCCTTCTTCAGGCAAGATGTAATCAATATAATAGTATAATCATATTATATTATGTAATCATAATATAGTAGTTTAAAATTTCAATGATTGCCACTGGCGAACTAAGTAGAAATGATCATCAACCATATTTGGCTGCATTTGTGGTCATTTTAGTTGCAGTCTGGAGCCCTGGCGGGACCACGGACTGGACCACTCAGAGGTTGCTTTGGGCTGCATGTAGCCTGCGGGCCACCATTTCAATAGGCCTGCCTTAATGCCTGGAAGAGACTAAAGGATGCCCCTAAGCTTCCTTGCTTGTCTTTCCTTTTAAAGGCAACCAAGCTAGGGATCAGGGTAGCAATAATCCATGGATGCAGTGGCATCAGGTCTGCCTTGCAGCCTGGCAAGTAATTTCAGGGCTTCTCTACACGGGTGACTTTTTGCAAATTCTTTGATGCTTTGTGTAGATGTTAGGAGTTTTTGACTGCATGTATTGAAATACAATAACATTATGGTCGAAATGTAGTGAATGTCCAACCATTCAACTAGAATTTTACACAAATAATTTATGTTTATGTCTTTAAGTGAACAGTTGCCAGTAAAATGAAGTCAGTAGTTTCAGAGGAAATGTCAAAAGTATAGGAAATGTGTTGCTTTTAGATTACAGGAGCACATTTGATACTATGAGAACATTCACACCATTGGAGACACATTGAGAGCAACAGTAATGCTTGATTATTGCTTGTCCTTAAATAACAAGAGCAGCTTGACGGTACAGTCAAGAGACCACATAAATCAGAGGTGTTCATGTTCGTATCTGAGGCGGCTATGTTGCTGCAGCCACTCATTTTTCAGTCACCTGGCCTATCCATTTTACATTTTTCTATTCCTTGCCATAGCTTTAAATGCTTATGTTTCCTTGGCAATTTTCTTTTTATTTTAATCCTTTAATTCTATAGTTTCCTTTGCCTGCTTATTAAGGAACATTTCTTAATAAATGAGCAGACAGGCAGAATTGGCACTAAAGTAACTGTACTCTTAACTCTGTTGTTAGCAACAATTTACGAGAGCAAACTCTATGGAAAAAGGTGAATGAAAAAGAAAATGGCAATGGATAATTAAGTATTTAAATTTTTCCTCAAAAGAAACAAATGTTTCAGAAATTCATAGGATAAGAAAACAAAGGACAGCTTGTTAAACAATGAATTTCAATTAAAATTAAGAATGATAGGGTGATTGTGAAATTGGTTAGAATAAAAAACTGCAACTTGGGATCTCCCAACATAACTGAACAAAAAGGTGTGCTTCATGTGGTAGAATGTCTTAATTAATCAAGCTTCAGTCAAACAACCATTCTGTTACCAAGAGACAGAGCGATAGAAGAGTAATGGCAGTTTTTATGTTTTTGAATTAGAGGTGCTGCCTAGGCATTGTAATTAGTAAATAATGACATGATTAACAACAATGCAAACAAATTAAAACATTCTTCCTTTAATCCAGGGAAACATCATAGCCTGTGGAGTTGTTGGGGCATATGCTGTAGTTTTGGCTGTCCACACTTTTGCTTCTACCACTTTTGCCTACATCACCTTCAACACCCTAAAGCGAGCCTTAAATGACGATTTCAGCAGAAGTTTCACCAACGTACACTTTCAGGATATTGGTGAGTACTTTTTTATGAAAATTGTGAAAAATATTAGGGATTTAAAAAAAATGATCCAGTTAATGTAGTTGACAATAAGATCTTATTTATTTGTTTGTACTACATTATTATATTTGTTCCTTCTGAATAATCATTGCCATATCCAACTGTACAAGGAAGTGTTGCATGCATATACATATACAGGTGGAGTGGTGGCTCTGAAGCTAAGTTGTCTGGAAGGTTGCCAATTACTGCCAGAAGGGATCCTACTCCGCTGGGCCCTTGGGCAAGGCCCTTAGCCTGAATATTACTCCAGGGACGCTGTACAATGGCTGACCCTGCACACTGACCTCCAAAGGTCATGCTAAAAGACAATTTCCCCTTGGGGATTAACAAAGTACTATATATAAAAAAATATATACAGTATTTTGAGTCTGGGAGCATTTTCTTGCATTCAGTATTACATGTTAAAAATACATCAAAAAGATCAGCATATGTGTGATTGTTATTGGTGCCAGAATTAATTATGATGGAAAAGGTAATTTTTTTACTTTTTTTATTTAGTTATTTGTTTTTAAATGGAATCACATTTGCTATGATTTCAGCCTGTACAGCTACAATTTCAAGAAGAGTGTGTAGACTTTGATATGAACTATGTGTAAGCGCTTTGAGCATGGAAGAGGTGTCGTTACTAGTAGTAGTGAAGGCTTATGTTCAGCAAGTCATTTAGATTTTATTGTGGAGTGGGTGACACAGGATATGATATAAGAACAGAGACAGTTATACAGAACTGTGCAGGACCAAATGAGAGTGATTTATTAAGGGGAATGAGTAATGTGGTCAGTTTAAACTACAGGAAATCAATATTGTTAATTATGTTTTCAGTCAATAAAATAATGTTGAATAAAATGTGCATCCTAATGCATAAAAAACAGAAGTAAAGACTAAGTGGTGTGAATGTCTTAAAATTTAAAAAAAATATGTGGGCCAATATTCAATTTTCTGCAAATATACAGAACTTTTATAGTAATTAACAATTTAGATTTATGTTATATCATTTGCATAGTGTTGATAATTATTACTCGGCATATATTTTTATGAAGCATAAAAAAAGATTCTGAGAGAACTACAATGCTGCCAGATACGCTCTGGGTACTATTCAACACATGGCATGAAGATTGTCCTTTCTGGTTTTTAATATTAAAATATCCTTGTTTCCCTTTCTGTTTCCCCCACAAAATTAAGTAAAGTTTTTGGTGGGGTTGCATGTTTATGGCCCTCAGGGCCATGAAATTTGTCGTTTAGTGAAAATTGTGTATTTTTTTTTTTTAAGTCTGCAAATAACCAAGAGTTTCTTAATTGTCAGTTAGTGAGCCAACCAGGGACACTTAGCTTTATATGCAGTATAACAATACGGTGTTTGACTGTATGTGTTTATATATGCATATACAGTGCATCCGAAAAGTATTCACAGTCTGAGGAAAAAAATGAATTTAATCCAATTTGGAATAAGGCTGTAACATAACAAAATGTGGAAAAAGTGATGCGCCGTGAATACTTTCTGGATGCACTGTATACTAAGGCAGGTTGAAATCTAATTAATCAATGTAGACTCTAGAATCAACGTTTGCAGTGCGTCATGTAATGCTTATGTCTCTTTTATATGTCATTTGATATGTGGTTTGATTTAACATTATAAAACAATAATACAAAAAAGTGAAGTGTGTACCTAAAAAGTTACATACACATCCAGTACCATATTCATATACTACCGTTAAAAAAAAATTATGAAATAAAATTTTCATTTAAAGGTTTCAAATTTTGTATTGTGTGGTTCCCAATGACACACCACATGTGACTGTGTAGTACTGGTGTTCATTTTCTTCATTTATATACACTGACATAGGAGCAGGGGAGGGGAGGTTTATGGCAGTCCTGGTGCAATACTAGAGAAAAGTTGCAAAGGTAAAGATCATACTCTCTCTCTCTTTTTTTCCCTCCCATTTCATGTTTCTGTAAGAAGAATAATTCAGTGTCATATCCTATAAGTGCTAAATAAGTTATCTTTGAGAAGCACTAAAAACAAAAAGGGGTTTCTAGTACTTCAGTATTTAACTTGCTGGTTGGCCATGTAGCTTACAGTGCTGACTGCCCTAATATTATGATAAAATTCTACAAAACAGATGTGTAATGATTATCCCTATCCATGATTTGTCTGCAGTATCTTTGCTAATTTATGCAAAGAACGCAACATATCCACTCAAGTAATTCCTGGTGTCAGTTTTTAATCAAGATAACTTCTACAGAGTACTTTTTTTAGCACCAAATATGTAGGTATAGCAGTGTTTTCCAACCTTTTTTTCTGTGGCGAGAGACACATTTTGTAACCTAAAAAATTCTAAGGCACACCATGATTCTACCAAATCATAAAAGAATCAAGTCTCTGTTAAACTGTCTGAAGGGTATGGGACAGGGGACGGCAAAATAAGCAGCTTATTTATGGATACAGCACATAGTGAACACTTTGGACACATTTCTCAGTTGCTTCGTCCCTTTGCCCACTCATTTAGATGGTTCTTCTCTGCCTCCCTCACTCCATTAACCTGAGGTCAGAGAAAACTCGTATGCCCACTGGCCCTCACCTCTGCAACAATCGCTGGCAAACACACACCCAGGCAGATGGATCCCCGGCATGTCTCCTGGCTGCTAAAGTGCACTGAGTGCCGGGTCTGTAAAACAGTGATCACAGAGCTGCTTTTAATGTCAGCTTCTCCAGGTAGTCGTGACCACCCGAGGAGCATGTCTCTCTCAGGTCTGGACCCTGGGGCACTACACTGTCACTTCCATGGTGTATCAGTTGAAAAACGCTTGTGTAGAGTTTGATTGATTATCAAGTCATTGATGATGATGAACAATTGAGGATAGTATTTCCAGAGTTTTAACACAAGTTGTAATGTATGTCCATTTAAGTGATGTGCATTCTTTCAATTAAATCAGTCTTGAGCAGTGCTTTCAAAGTCAACAGTCGTTTCAATCATTTCATTTTTTACTCTAGCACTTCTGTGTAGAATTAATACATTGGCCTTGTTTTCTTTTTGCCTTTTTTTCAACTTGCCTTTTAGGAAGGCATTCAAATTCAGGTTGTACTTGCTCAAGTAGTATTTTGTTAAAGTTCAGGTTTAAGGTCATTGCCATTATTATTTTTTAATTCCTTTGTGTTGGTTCTACATTAATTTTGTCAGTGTATTTACTTCATAATTTATGGATTCATTTTAAAATTGCATGTTTTAATGTTAGATGCGATTAATTACATTTATGCAATTAATTTTTCTAATATATATATATATATATATATATATATATATACAGGGTATATAGTATGTAAAATACAGTATACATTGCTTTTTCTCAGCAAAAGGGATCTAAAATGTGTAATTTTTTTGTATTTACAATTAAATTATAAAAACCCCTGTACTTATTAGAAAAAATATACAATGCTGACATTATGAACCAAGTTCAGAACCTTATGAAAAGTTAAATTTCTATGCACCATAACTATGGTATGCCAACATTCTCTAAAACAATGTATGTTTTTGACTGCAATAGATGCCAGCTTTTCAAGTTACTTGCTCTCAGTTCTGAAATAAGCATTACTAGATCATCAAGTTTCCCATCTTACTCTTCATTAAATATAAATGAAGGCCTCAGAGTAAGCGAGCTACTTCGACAATTCAGAAATGGTAATCTAACAAGACCAAATACAGCCCAAATCAAGAGCAAAACGGACACATTGATTAATCACAAGGCTATAGACTAGTGGATGATCAGACGTCCCAGTGGCCAGCATTGGATGTAAAAGTTTGGAGCTTCAGTGTCAGGCTTTGACTTGCTGTATGGTGCTAAATGAGTCTCTTCTTCTGCAGATGCCCCCACTGCAAACAATATATCTTCACAAATGTTACAGCACCCTCTGTAAAAAGTGCTGTTCAAAGGGGCGTTTAATGAACTACTTCATCAAGATAATATAAAGTAACAGCTGAACAGATTTTATTGCATCTCCAAATGCAGTCGATAACCTAACGTCTAGTTTGGTTGTGTTCAGTTGGCTTCATTTCCCTTACTGCCTGTTTCTCTAATGTAATGTTTTGATATTTCAGATATCGTGATGTTGGTTGTGTGGGTCTGCCTTGCTGGAAGTGGAATTGCAGTTCAGTACTGCAGGGAAAGGACTAATCCTCTGTTCCCACCAAACCCTTATATGATATGGAAACAGGAGCAAGAGCGAAGGAAGACCAATATTCTGGACCCCAGCTATCACATTCCCCCACTGCGAGTACGCTTGAAAAACAAATTGGAGGACCTGTTTAAAAGAGAAGAACCAACAGGAGAGAGAACTCCACTGCTTTTATAGCTCCTTCTAGAGCTTAAAATGTCTTGTTGTTATTGTCCTGTCCTAAGGATGGCATTAATATGGCACCTTTCATGGTGAACCTTCTTCCAACAGACTTACGTTTACATTCTGTATGCAAGTGGGTCCAGTAATTTGTGCCTTTATGGAGTTTCAAAGTGAACATCCCCTGTCCATCAACTGTAACAACGGAGATGTTAAGTGGGACATCAGTTCAGGCACTTGTTGGCATGCTACTGAAGCAAGAGGGGGCAAACCCAGGTAGCCTGAAGAGACGCGCAGGCTTGGATATGCTTAGACGGTTGTTGGCACATCTGTCAATGTGTTAAACAGTTGAGAGCCTCTGACCACTTTGGATTGCTGGGACTGAAGGAACAAGATTGAATCGGTGTGGAAACTTCTTCATACACCAAATGCCTTGCTGTCATAATGACTTAGGGCTACTAGAATTTTATAAAATATTTTAATAGAAATTCTATTGATTCCTGAGCACTTTCATTTAAGAAAAGAAAATGTGCTGGTAAGATGTGGTAGTCTGTAATTCTGAACTCTAAACAGATTTCTTCAGCATAACACCAGAAGTTCCTGGTGAGCCTGCACACAGTTTGATTGTAAACATTTTATAAATACTTTTAATACTTTGTGTCTAAAAAGTTAACTCTAATGCATTTTCCACTTACTACATTGGAGAACGAACATGTTAAAATTGGAGAAATTTTTGTGGCAGATGTAATGATCATTTACGAGCCACATTTCATGCAGAAGCGTATCACAAAGACCAAAAGTTGTAGTCTACCTCTTCAGAAATGTTCATTCACCATGAATGACTATTTAGGCACTTGCATGCATGCAATGAAAGATATTTCGGCATTCAGCCAGCTTTATTTCAAACTTTTGGCTAACATTACATCTTATAAACCATTTTGCAGCAGCTAGTTTAAAATTTTTTTTCCCCGTATGAGATACACCTGATGTCCACTGTCACGTGGCTTTGTTTATGAACGGTATTGAAACGGGGTAAGGAGTACATCAGGCAAATTGCTTTGTGTTTCTTTAAAGTGAATTTCTCTATTTTAATACTTTTTTGTTTATCATGTCAATGGAGAGCGGAGACTTGTTGCTTATTGGTCTGAATTTCACTGGACTCTCTGACAATACAGTACTGCTACAGATCAGGCTAACAAATTACAGCCCCAATTCCAAAAAAGTTGGGCGTCTGTCTGAAATGTAAATAACAACAGAATGCAATGATTTGCAAATCTCATAAATCCATATTTTATTCACAATCAAACATAGAAAACATATCAAATGTTAAAAGTGAGACATTTTACTTTTTCTTGAAAAATATCAGCATAGTTTGAATTTGATTGCAGCAACACATCTCAAAAAAGTTGGGGTGGGGACAACAAAAGGCTGGAAAAGTAAGTAGTACTAAAAAGAAGCAGCCAGAGGAACATTTTGTAACTACCATATATTCTCACATATAAGTTGGGTCTTTAAACTGTGAAAAATCGATCATAAAATCAGACCCCAACTTGTATGCCCGTTCAAAAATGCAAAACTTAATTTTTTTTTTTTACGTCTTGTCTCCTCCGATCTCACATCAGTTTCTCAGACGTATCGAATTTTGTTGCAGCAGCGCAGTTACCAATTTCTTTCGCCTCTTCAATGACTTTTAATTCAAAACCAGCTTCAGATTTTCTTCTGATCGGACGCTCCATCATGGATAAGTAATGCTCTTATGATAACGGTGTATAAGAGTGTGAGATACAAAAAACACAATTCAGTGCAAGCGTCACTTCGGAATAATTTGGGTATTACCGTGTGGTCACATAGGCACAATACTTAGAAAAAAAGGCAGTGTGCTCCGTGGTTATTGTATCAAGTGGGCATTAGCATTTCATAATCTCTTGGACCAATAGCGCGAGTTTTTCACATTAGACTTATACGATCGACATTATAAAATACCAGAAATTATACAGGAGAAAGTAGGGTGAAATGACACCTTTCTACTTTAGCCAATAAAAAGTGTCATCATTTCACTCTGCTTTCTCCAGTATTAATCTATGGCTAACACGGTACAACACTCTACTGCTATAGAAATTATACAGTAAAGTTAAGCCCCGACTAATCCGTGGGAGAACTTATCCGCGAGTATATACGGTAATTAAGTTAGTTGGCAACAGGTCAGTAGCATGATTGGGTATAAAAACATCTGATATGTTTTCTGTGTTCTATCTATCTATATATATATATAATTCTTTTCACGTTTGAAACAGAAATTACGTATGACCATGCGAAACGGAAATTACGTGTGACCACAGAACATATTATAATACGGGAACTAATCACTTCGTTTGTGGATGCCATTTTTATGTCATCTTTACGAATTGTTATTATTTCTGTGAGTTATTTTACTGATATTGAAAAGAAGTTAACACAAACACGCTGATCTATCCCATAGAAGTGCACTCCAGCTCTGAGCCATCCACCGCCAGGCACGTTCTGACAGAGAAGTTTTATTTATTTGTCCGCGTGACTGTCGCAAAACTGCCACATTGTGACTTTTTTTTTATTTGGCAGTACTTGATAGTAGAAGAGATGAGGAAAACAGATTTGCATTTTTCTACTTTTTAACTGCACTGAGCTGTAAACAATGTGAAGACAACATCGCCTTCAGCAGCGAGGGGACGTCAGAACAAAGTGGACGCTGGAAACAAGTGGAATGTCTGGCGGCTCCGCTGGGTCAAGAGCTTCGCAGTTTTGGGCAGCGTCCTCTCTTCTCGCACTGTTTGTGACACTTCGAATCTCCCATGGCTCCTGGGAGAGTGGAAATCTTTGCGAAAGAGTGTGATCGGCGCCATCGACTCAAAACTCTCTTAGTAAATTGCGCTTCACGACTACTTACTGTCCCTTAAGGTGAGTTCACGTCATTAAAACCCTGCAACATTCAAGGTTGCTTTTGTGATAAATTCTTTTAAGAAGATGGAGGGTTTACATCTAAGAAGATGTACCGATCTCTTCATGTTAAGTTTTAGACTTGGGAATTGTTTGGACCTTCTGCCTGTTAAGCACGGAATGGCAGTGTCCACATTTCTCAGAATAATTTTTCTCTTAAATCACAGGCACGTAATGCAAGGTTGTCAGGCAGATATTTGCAGGATCGCCCAGAAAATGTAATTTCTATACCACAGTGGTCATGTAGCGCCTTTCACAAGGGATCTGCTACTGAGAAGATGATCCAAATAAATTTAAGCTGCTGTTAGTGCTACTTACCTGTTGTGTTATAGCGCCTTTAAAATGTACTTTACCTAAAAGCACTCCAGTACTGCTCAATGTATCTTTACTTCTTACATGTTAATGTTTTACTGTTTAATAATTTATATACTACATTTTATTTTTTTTCCCTTGCACTCAGTGAGCGAAGCCACTGGGTAATCAGCAAGTTGTGAATAAAATAAGGGTTTATGAGATTTGCAATTCATTGGATTGTTTTTATTTACATTCTAGACAGCATCCCAACTTTTTTGGAATTAGGGTTGTAATACAGTGCTGCCTCCAGTGGCCATTTTCTGCTTTACATAATTGGAGCCTGTTCATGTCAGAGGTGTGCCACAATAATAATAATGTAAAATGTGTCTTCTGATATGAAACTTTTTTTTGTCACCTATCCATCTGTTCATTTCTGTTGTACTGAATCCAATATAAGCTATTGGGGAGATGCAAAATACAATGTATGGGTTGGTTAGAGCTGTTTGTGCGGCAAGGTGGATTACACTAGACAGCAAATTTGTTCAAATGTTTTGCTTCCTGAAAAATTTTAGGTTATTATGATAGATGTTCAGATTGACTTTTATGATGTGGACAATTGGAGAAAACGGGACTTTATTTGAATTTAGTGTGTTTAATCACTTAATGATGCTGACATGTTGTATTAGTTCTGATGAGCTAAAAATGTTCTGCTTCTGATTTTAGTTTGTACTCAGCATCAATTGTTCCTTGATCGTTGGTCAGCATTGACTGCACTTGCCCTGAACCCACTTTTTGTTTAATGCAATGTACTGGTGAAGCTTTTCACCAAGTTCATCACTGAGTGCTCCAAGATTAACAGGGAAGATGTCCAAGTGTGAATGCAGAAAGTGAATTTTAGCAACATGGTGCACTTCATGGGTTTGTGTGATTGAAGCACGCTGTCAAACAGCTGGACGTAGTTTGGTTCTCTGTAGTGGCTAAGAAACGTCAGCAACATCTCTAAATACCTTCCATGTGGATTCCTCCAGCCCCACTATCAGATCTCACTGTTGACATTTCTGAGTTGTGAATCAAATGTATTCCATTGCAAAATGAGAACAGTGGTTGCTTCTTATCTGTAGATAGTTCACAAGTTAAGAAAATGAGTAGGACATTTTGAAATGTACCTAAGAGATTATATTCAAAGCACCACACATTTAACAAAAAGAGAGCAGGCTGAGGTGGAGAAACTTGACACTGATGAGGGAAACCAGCATTTTTTTTTCTCTCAAATATACTTGCATTGGGAAAAAAGGTTCATGCAAGACACTTTGTGTTTTGGAAAGAAATGTACAATATGAACTAATGTTTATATTGGAACTAGTAAATAATAATACAACTAGCTGTGGCTCCACTAGAACCAAAACCACACGCTTGACTGTGCAATATGACTTACATTTCTGGAAATATGCTGCTACCTGTACAGTACATTCACCAGAATAAGAGCACACGCTTTCCAAAAATGTGCTTACTAACAATAAAAGAGTGATGAAATATCATTTATGTCTGTTGTAATTGTGGTTAAAATATGTATGGAAGGCAACATTTAGAGATCTCAAAATTAATTTCTCCTAGTGTCAAAAACAGTTCAGATACCTAAAAAATCATTTAAAGACATCCTGAAATTGTTCTGTGTTTTAAGATATATAGAATACATCTCAAAGTAGTTTCCTGTACAATTTCAACATACCTCAGATATGTTTCAATATCTCCTAACCTCCTGTGTGTTCTTCCTATCATTTTAAGATATCATATAATGAATCAGAAATCCTGAATATCACAAGATGTCATCCAATTCAAAGCTAACCACTCATATGGAACTCAAGTGAATTTTACAATGTTTAAAATATACTTCTGTATTAAGTATAAGAATAAGTATTCTATACTTATTCTTTTTTATCATCTCAAATACATTTTGATGTATCTTCAAATAACTTTCTGTTCAATTTGTGAGATCTCAAATAGTGTTCATGGCACTGGAACGCATCCTGGCAGCAATGGAAACAGTCCTTCTCAAGATGCTGGTCCACCCTTGGCAGCTTTGTATGAAATCCCAAGGATGTAATGTAGGTTTGTATTTTTTATCTGTAGAGAAAGCAAAAGGAATGATGGGTGTATGTGTGTTAAACAATGAATCCACCCAACCATTTACTCAATGAGATTATTCCACTCTGCGGTGGGCTGGCACCCTGCCCGGGGTTTGTTTCTTGCCTTGCACCCTGTGTTGGCTGGGATTGGCTCCAGCAGACCCCCATGACCCTGTAGTTAAGATATAGCAGGTTGGATAATGGATGGATGAATTATTCCACTATGGAGTAGTTGGGAGTTGAAACCATACATGGAGCAACAGTGGGTGATATGGCACGTATTCACACTCACTCGCATGCCTTAATGTGGCATGCCTGTCATTGGTATGGGCAAGAAAATCTATACAGACATAGGGAGGACATGAAAAATCCACAAGGACTGAACCAGATATGGTATTTGAACCAAGGATGGTGGACCCATGAAGCAGCAGAGTGGGCCACTATGCCATTCTAGGATCAAAACTGAAAAGACAATGGAGACTTACCATAAAACTAGGAGAGTAAATGTAAGCAGAAAGCAAAAGCAACATTGGGAGGCTCAACAAAAGAAAATGAATTTTGCGGAGTCTGCTTATATTTCACAGCAACACAAGATTCTAGGTTATAATTCATCTTTCTAGTGGAATTTGCTCCTTTAAGTAGATCCTAATAACATCCTCTTTGGGTCAGACATGACACATTTTGAACTAAGGTTTAGTGAGTGAGAACATCATAAATATCTTTTTGTACTGATATTTAATTACTTAAGCCCTTCAGAATTAAAACAAAAATATCACCAAATTTCACATTTTAGTACAGGTGCTACATATTTCTGAACAAATATTTTTCTCTTGAAAAGAAATATAGGTGCATGGCTGAACTTTGTAATACAACCCTAACTGAAGAACTGAAGAACAGAACTACTGATGCAGTGTGCACCGGGCAGATGAGCCAAAGGTACAGCTGTCTGGCCACAATACCAGACATCAGGTTTAATTAAAATCAAAAACTTCTCTTGACCCAAAGAACCTCCATGGTGGTGGAAGTATTATGGTTTAGAGGTGCTTTTCTGCCTCCAGGCTGAACCATCATCGACTCACCCATGAATTGTACATTGTACTGAAAAGTAATGAAAGGAAAATCAGAGGCTGGACCTTACAACAAGAACATGACCCAAAACAGTCCAAAAATCAACAAAAGACTGGCTCAAAAGAGAAAAAAAATACACAATGACCATTGGGCCTGAAACATAATGGCATGTGTGAACAAAAGCGGAAATGTTTGTACGCACAAAAAAATCCAGATGCATAAATCTGTGCGTTCACCAACTTCTACGTTCTTCCGCTATATAAATCCTGGTCAGTGTGAAAAGTAACGCACGCGCCTGCTGCACCACCCCAAACTCCTCCCAGAATTACGCCTCTTTGAATATACAAATCAATATAAATAGCAATATAAATAGCCCTTAAGCTCACCGTTCTGTGAAAAGGCAATGGCAAAAGCACAGGGGGAAATGAAGAATACCAAGTGGAGGCAAAGAAAAACGTACTATTTGTTGGTTTAAACTGTGGAATAAACAACAAAAGGAAGTTGATCGAGTGACACAGCATGTCGGAGAAACTCGAAAGCTCAAGTTCACAAAGTCGCACAGTGCCCGAAATAAAAAAGAAGTTGTCAGATATCAAAGTCACTGTGAAAAGGTGAGTTGTAACACACCGTCTGAGTGTCATATGAAAGCTTATTAGGGTATAGAAAAAAAAAATGGGCACACAGTGGGGAAAAAAGCTTGAAAAATCAACTTTAATCTGGAAATGTCCATTTTAATCACATAGTTTATTTTGTTATTAAAGTAGAGCATCATAAACTTCATCTTAAAATTTCTTAATTTACTAGTTTCACAAATCCCATCGTAACTAAAGTAACACGTTAAATGCGGTTTTGTATTTGATCTTCTATGTGTGTAAATAGCTACGTGCTTCAGGACACAGAATCCATTACTTTCGTAATATTACAGCTCTCTGAATAATTTAAATACTGAGATGTATGCTTGATATCATTTTCATGATGATAAGAGTTAAAGCATGTTATTAAACATGGGAACACGGTGGCGCAGTGATTGTTCATGCCTCACGCAAGATGCTTGGTGTACCATGTGCGACTTTCAATGAAATACTTTATTGCAGCAGTACTGTATCTTTCAAACGTACTAACCTTCAATTCCTGTCCTTACTTTTCTTTTTCCAAATACCATTTCGCCACACAATCAGCTCTGTAGACGTTAAACCATCTGTAAGCTTAGAACGCTGACTCTTCAAAATTTTTAAGGAACATTGAAATATCTTTGTTGTACATGTTAAATTATTCTGTCCTTCCAGTGTCACGCCAGTCCCAACAATCATACAGTGCAAGGCAGGAACAATCCGTGAACGGAGCGCCAGCTCATCTCTAGCGCCGCAGCACTGTGTCCTAACACGTTTAATTATTAACAATATAGATTATTTAAATGAAGTTAAACTTTTATCTGTATAATATAATAAACATATTTTGCTGCATTTCATCTTAAAATTATATCATCATCATATGTAAATACGCACTTGATAAAGTGGCTCAAGTTGTACAATACTATAACTGTAGTGCAAGTTTACAGTGAGGTGAATGTGCTAATAAGAACAAACAGTTCTACAAGGAGCACTTAATGGACTGATTGAGTGTGTCTATAGTTCTTGGGATGAAACTGTTTCTGAACTGCAAGGTTCGTATAGGAAGGGTTTGAAGTGTTTGCCGTATGAGAGCAGTTCAACAGACAGCATGGCTGAGGCAGGGTGTGCTTGATGCTGTATATCGATAATTCTCTTTCTGATCAGCTGCTGCTGTGATTCCCCACTCAGATACAGTCATATAAATACTCTGAGTGGTGCAGTGAGAGTAATATGGAAAAAGATGATCTGTTGTGGCAACTCCTAACGGGAGCAGCTGAAAGAAGAAGAAGAAGAAGGTGCAGTGAGAGTAACAATGCTAAAGCAGCTATGGTATTTGGAATAGTTCGACCATTCCGTGGACCATTATATTGTTACTGGTTAATTACAATCAGATGCATTAAACTAATACAATATGCAGGTAAATTCAGTGTATATGATAAAGCCACGTCAGCGATGTGGATCTAAAAAAGAAAGGGGAACGACACTGGAACAAAAGCACTGCTTTGACGCTGGGTGCCGCCAGCTTGTGTACGCCGGGGATTGAGCTAGTGTGAAAATGTGTGTGGCTTTACGCCAAGTTTAGGTTTTATACATCGCGATTTGAGTGTGGAAACGGGAGTACGCAACATTTTTGTGCATACACACCGTTTTTGTGCATACACACCGTTTATACATGTGGCCCCAGGTCTTAAAGTCAAATGCAGCAGGGGGGTAATGAGGGCTTGAAGTGGGCATAACATACAAGAAATCCCTTAGACATCACACCATTTCAGTAAGGAGGAATTTCTACCTAAGAAACGTCACATGCAGCAACACCAAATACACTTCTGACTTTTTTGTTGAATAACCAATTGATAAGAATAACTTTAATATTCAATTTGTAAAATTAGATTATCTTTTTCCATATTGCCAAAATGAAAATTAAAATCTCTACATATGCAAAGGTGGACAAACAAAGTGTAACTGCCTTTACTTCACTACTAGCATGCAGGCCTGTGTTGCTCAGCTGGAAGATTCCTAACCCACCTCTTTCAAGTCAGTGGTTAACTGATGCTCTATACAATTTGAAATTGGAAAAAATCAAATTCTCACCTAGAGGATCTGTTCAAATCTTTTTTAAAACCTGGCAGGAACTAATCAAAAACATTTTAGAATAAGCATTTATATTGGGGGGAAAAGACTCCCTTCTTTCTTTACTACTCATCAGGCTGTTGGCCTTTCTCTCTTTCTCATGGGTGGGGGTTGATTTGAATTTAGTTTTGCCAAGTTTGACTTGATTGTATGGAATGTTATTAATGTTTTTAATAAATTCAATAAAAGATCCACAAAAAAATCTGTTTATATACAAACATGTTAAAGAACACCCACCACTTCATGGAGTTTGCTTATTTTTGCACAATGTAGACCCCGATGACCCTGTGGAAAGCAGATAGATGGATGAATACAATTTTACTTTTTAAAGCTGAAAATGTATGTTATAGAAGGAAAACAAAGCAGAGTACACAACCTCTGTAACATTGCAAGTGTTCTGTATTCAACAATATATACACATCCAGAATTACTGTACAAAGAATATTTTTCAACAGAAGGTTCACATATTATTTGTTCTATTTACATTTAGACTCATGTTTTTTTACAGGTATTTCCACTGCAACAAACTGTTTTACAAATTATTAAAATCCAAGTGTCCTCAGAAGTTCTACATGGATATCCACAGATATTGGCACCCCTAGTAAAGAGGAGTAAAAAGGATTATAAAAAATTCACGTGTGGTGAGATACCTTGATCTTGCATTGACAAAATGAGAAAAATCCCAGCTTTAATTGAAGTAAATTTATTTATGAAAAAAAGAAAGCACTCGGACGGCATGGTGGCGCAGTGGTAGCACTGCTGCCTCGCAGTTAGGAGACCCGGGTTCATTTCCCCCGAGTCCTCCCCGCGTGGAGTTTGCATGTTCTCCCCGTGTCTGCTGGGGTAAGCATATGAGGTGGCCAGATTCCCTTATTCATTCATCAACGTAGAAACGATAAGAGAACACACAATTCAAATGAAGAAAAAGTGTGTTTTGACATTCCAAAGGCAGGAAATGGCTATGAAAAATGGCTGCTTTCCTGAAAATGCTCATGTCTCCAGTTATAATTAAAAAGTTCAGATCAACTTGGACTGTTACCAACTTGCCTGGAGGAGGACCCAAGTTTATTTTGCCCCAACACACAGTGATGAGGTAAAAAAAATCCTAAAGATCACAAATATAGAAAAAAAAAAGTATCATAGTGGGATCACCAAATCTCTAAAACTACCATCAGACACCACCTCCATGCCAACAAATTATTAAAAGGCATGCCAGACAAAAGCCTTTCCTGCCAACTAACCACAAACATCATCAGCATGTCAGCACAAGGAGTCAGGCAAATGCTACTGGAGCTTTGACTGGAACCGCATTCTGTGGTCAGATGACATGAAAACTTAGCATTCTGGCAACAAACACTCATGGAGGGTTTGGCGTAAAACATAAGGATGGCTACTTTGAAAAGGACCTGATCCCCACTGTCAAGTATGTTGGGGGTTCTGTAATGTCCTCAAGATGCGTTTCCTCCAAAGGCCCTGGCAACCTGGTTAGGGTGCATGCAATCATGGACTTTAAACTGAAATCTGGTGGTCTCTGGCAGACATTGGATGTTGCATCAGGACAACAATCCAAAACATGATTCCAAATCAACAAAAAAATGTTCTAAGAAACACAAAATCAAGCTTCCGCCATGGCTCTCTCATGGCCCCACTGACAACCTGTGGGATGAGCTGAAGGAGAACAGGCACAAGAGAGGATCTTGGACCCTGGATGATGTGGAGAGATTCTGAACAGAGGAATGGTCTCAAGAGTGCCTGCTTGGTATTCTCAACTTTAGAAGATGTCATAGGGTGGTTTTATTGGCCAAGGGAAGTTGTACAAAGTACAAATAAAGGGGGACAATACTTGAGCAATGTTTGGTTTTGTTAAAAATAATTACTTCTTGAGGAGGAATTATGTTTACTCAGAAAAAAATATACTTCAATTAAAGGTTGGATTTATATCATTTTTTTTGGTGAGAGATTTAGGTGATTAACTAAAAGTTGATTTTTTAAAACCCTTTTAAGTCCTCTTTCTCTGGGGGACCAATAGTTGTTGAGGAAACTGTATCTATACCCTCAGATACCCTCAGACATACATAGCCCCCTGTGAAAGTATTGGAACATCAAGGCCTTTTCATTTGTTTTTGCTATATTGAGATCAAACGATGAATGTGAGACAAAAGTCCAGAATTTTAGCTTTTATACCCTGGTATTGACATCAAGATGTATTAAGCAATACAGAAGATGGCACCTAAAGTAGCAGACTTCCACTCCCCACATGCCCCCATTTGCAGTCCTTTATTGAACTGGCAGTGTGTTTGGGATCATTATTTATTTTTATTATTTGCTGCATGATGAAGTTCCTCTTGATTAGTTTGGATGCATTCTTAAATTTCCCTCGAGATCAAGCAAAGTATCTATCTATCTGTAAATTGGAAGACAAAATGCCTCTGTAGATGTCTGAATTCATGCAGCTGCCACCATCACAAGTTACATCACCAAGAAATATTGATGAGCCTATTTCAGAAGCAGCCAGGTAAGCCCAAGACATGACGCTACCTCCACCATGCCAAACAGATGAGCTTATATGTTTTGTATCATGAGCAAATCCTGTCTTCCTCCACACTTTGGGTAAGGTTAATCCTGGTCTCATCATTTCATAAAACTTTGTTCCAGACCTTTTTGTGGCTCATCTCTGTGCTTTTTTGCAAATTCTAATCTGATGAGTGGTTTACTTATTGTGGCATGGCCTTTACGTTAGACTTTAGTGTATAACAAAAACAAGCGACTTGGCCTTGACATTTTTCCCTACTTTTAGAAGGGACTGCATACAGTGCATCTGGAAAGTATTCACAGCGCATCACTTTTTCTACATTTTGTTATGTCACAGCCTTATTCCAAAATGGATTAAATTCATTTTTTTCCTCACAATTCTACACACAACACCCCATAATGACAACATGAAAAAAGTTTACTTGAGGTTTTTGCAAATTTATTAAAAATAAAAAAAAACTGAGAAATCACATACATAAGTATTCACAGCCTTTGCTCAATACTTTGTCAATGCACCTTTGGCAGCAATTACAGCCTCAAGTCTTTTTGAATATGATGCCACAAGCTTGGCACTCCTATCCTTGGCCAGTTTCGCCCATTCCTCTTTGCAGCACCTCTCAAGCTCCATCAGGTTGGATAGGAAGCGTCGGTGCACAGCCATTTTAAGATCTCTCCAGAGATGTTCAGTCGGATTCAAGTCTGGGCTCTGGCTGAGCCACTCATGGACAGTCACAGAGTTGTCCTGAAGCCACTCTTTTGATATCTTGGCTGTGTGCTTAGGGTTGTTGTCCTGCTGAAAGATGAACCGTCGCCCCAGTCTGAGGTCAAGAGCGCTCTGGAGCAGGTTTTCATTCAGGATGTCACTGTACATTGCTGCAGTCATCTTTCCCTTTATCCTGACTAGTCTCCCAGTTCCTACCCCCCACAGCATGATGCTGCGACCACCATGCTTCACTGTAGGGATGGTATTGGCCTGGTGATGAGCGGTGCCTGGTTTCCTCCAAACGTGACGCCTGGCATTCACACCAAAGAGTTCAATCTTTGTCTCATCAGACCAGAGAATTTTGTTTCTCAAGGTCCGAGAGTCCTTCAGGTGCCTTTTGGCAAACTCCAGGCGGGCTGCCATGTGCCTTTTACTAAGGAGTGGCTCCCGTCTGGCCACTCTACCATACAGGTCTGATTGGTGGATTGCTGCAGAGATGGTTGTCCTTCTGGAAGGTTCTCCTCTCTCCACAGAGGACCTCTGGAGCTCTGACAGAGTGACCATCGGGTTCTTAGTCACCTCTCTAAGGCCCTTCTCTCCCGATCGCTCAGTTTAGATGGCCGGCCAGCTCTAGAAAGAGTCCTGGTGGTTTCAAACTTCTTCCAGTTACGGATGATGGAGGCCACTGTGCTCATTGGGACCTTCAAAGCAGCAGACATTTTTCTGTAACCTTCCCCAGATTTGTGCCTCAAGACAATCCTGTCTCGGACGTCTATAGACAATTCCTTTGACTTCATGCTTGATTTGTGCTCTGACATGAACTGTCAACTGTGGGACCTTATATAGACCGGTGTGTGCCTTTCCAAATCATGTCCAGTCAACTGAATTTACCACAGGTGGACTCCAATTAAGCTGCAGAAACATCTCAAGGATGATCAGGGGAAACAGGATACACCTGAGCTCAATTTTGAGCTTCAATGGCAAAGGCTGTGAATACTTGTGTACATGTGCTTTCTCAGTTTTTTTATTTTTAATAAATTTGCAAAAACCTCAAGTAAACATTTTTCACATTGTCATTATGGGGTGTTGTGTGTAGAATTCTGAGGAAAAAATGAATTTAATCTATCTTGGAATAAGGCTGTAACATAACAAAATGTGGAAAAAGTGATGCGCTGTGAATACTTTTCGGATGCACTGTATATAAAAGCTGAGTTGGTTGAAAGCTTATAGCCGCATGAAAACATGTACCTCACCTGGAGCTCTAAGAGCATGCTATATCTGGAGCATGGACAAGTTAAATCATTCAAATTGTGAAAAATAATAAAAACCCTGAGTATTCCAATTTATTCCATTAAAAAGTTGAACAGTATAAACATTAGCACTCTACCAAAACAGCACATTAATCCAGTGATTTATACTAAAACTACTTCAGTTTATGCATGATGTGTGTAAACCAAAGTGAAATACATCTGCAACAGTATTGCTTGCTTTTGATGCAAAAGACTCATGCAGGAGAAGGAAAAGAGCACGAAAATGTTGAACGTACGACAAGTGATTTTTAAATGTGAAAAAACTTGGTCCCATTTTTCTTACTAATAATTTCAAAAATCATTTAAGTAAAAACCTTCACTTTCTTAGTGGGTTGGTACATTAATCAGGTACGCTTACCTGTGGCCACAGATTAATTCCTCTCAAAACAAACACACAGAATGTCCGATCTTTTGGTTTTAAGTAGTTGGGACTTTCTTCTCTTCTCTAATTTGTTGTGAGCCTTGCCTTCTAATTTGTCTCTGGGCTTTGACTGCTATAAATAAAGTTCTGTTATTAGGTTGTTTTTTTTATACCTTACAATTTAGAAAATCATATTTAACAATTGAGCTATAAAAATCCCAGAAACCTAAGGTATGACAGTTTTTAAACAAATATTAACTGAAAAGGCTATCTTTAATACTGCAAAAACACAGCACAACTTTCTCAGACCAATTGAATCCAATTTCACACCGCAGAGGGCCTAAGCCTTTCTTACCAACACTGGCCATGAGGCAGGATACACCCCTGAACAACTAGTGCTAGATGCTATTTTGAGCCATTGCTCAAATCGCTCATACTTATAACTTAAAGTGTTTTTCTTAACCTTTCGAAGGTTTTTTTTTTTAGAAGTATTTGTGTCTAGAGAAAAAGGGATATACTGTATATGTCGCATTCATTTTATACACCAAAGCTCTCCTGGCCTTTTCTACAATATTGCATGTCACACACAGATTACATCTGCTATACAACTCACCTTCTTACATATAAAGAAGAAAAATCCTCTCATATTATCATAAACTGAATACTAAAAATGGGCCAAAAAAAGAAAAAACGGAGAAAAATGAGCATCATAAAACCCAAAACAGAACCGAGTACCCTGTGTGGATGGCGAGTGGCTTAGATTGTCCGGGTTTGTCCATCATATTGTTAATCTGTTAAAATACTTCCATTTTACAAGTTTATTTAGCTTTTTCTGAGGCTGAGATCAGCACTTGTGACTAAGCCAGATAAAGATGTGCTCTCTGATGTATCTTCTTTTTTCAACGATAAAAAGGCTTCTCGGCTGATGTGAAGCAGCTCCCTCAGGCCACTGTTTTCAAGCTGAAAAAACAATTCATAACAATTTAAAAGACTCTTTCAAATAAAGTGTTGTTTAGCTGTAAATAAATGTTTTCAAACCAGTATTTACCTACATTGTAACTTACACTGAACTATCACACATATTGTAGTTTTTAGTATTATCGGTGTTCCACACGTAATGTGCCACTAACTGCATTTTTAGTAAGTGATCTTTGTTGCCTCTATTAACAACTTATTGTATTAGTCCAGATGCCTGCAATCTACCAGAAATATTCAAAGGGCCAATGAACTTTCATTTTCTGAATCCTGTCATTATGCAAAGGCTTGTGTACACATTTAGGCAGAGTGGTGGTTACAAGGCTAAGGATATACGCTAGTATCTGGAAGGCTGCCGCTTCAAATCCTGTTAATGCCAGAAGGGATCCTACTCCATGGGGCCCTTGACTTGAAAATTGCTCCAGGGCTGCTGTACAATGGCTGACCCTGCACTCTGACTTTAAATTTCCCCTCTGGGATTAATACAGTGTACCAAATACCAAAAAAAAAAAAAATTACATTACATTTAAAATGGTGTGCACCCCAACACCACAACAAATAAGAGGCACACAGTTTAACAGGCCATTACAAAGGCAGCTGAATCCCGATTCTGTAGCATTATGCAGGGTGTGAAGGGGATCCAGTCAACATCCAGGCTGTGTTCAATGGAATAATGGAAAATGGCTGCTAAGGTGCTTTATCTCCATTAGTTACATAAAATACCCCCTAACATAGTGGCATGGTTCTCCAGTTCGATAGGTGGCAGTGTATGCTATAAAAGGCCCCTATACTTCCCCTTCAGCATAGGAAATGTGCTATATAAATAAGATTTATTATTATTATTATTATCTGAAAGAACAGCGGAGCACCTAGGGCCGCCAGAGGGTCTACTCCTAGAGAAAGTGCACTTTAGCCTAGCATATATTATATGGCCTTGGCAGTGCTACCTGGCTGAGGTTTACCACCTCTTATTCCCAATAGGGTTTTTAGCATTATTTCGACTAAATGACACCCAAAATTGGCTGTTATTCTGCTTTAGTAATAAAGGAGCTGCAAATGGCTGAACATTCCAAAATTTTATTTATATTAATTTTGCTTCTGTGCCCCAATCTGTCAGCTATCATTTTACTAGGTTTACATTTCATATTACAATGCATTGTCTGTCAGTCGCAGTATATCAGTCTAAAGCAACAAGTAAACAGGGTGCAACCCTTGGTTGGCATTGGATGGACCAAAACATAATGTCCCAGAGGTGTTCTATTGGATTTAGGTCAGGAAAGTGTGGTGGCCAGTCAATGGTATCAATTCCTTCATCCTCCAGGAACTGCCTGCATACTCTCACCACATGAGGCCAGGAATTGTCGTGCACCAGGAGCCACTGTACCAGCATAGGGTCTGACAATGGGTCCAAGGATTTCATCCTGATACCTAATGGCAGCCAAGGTGCCTTTGTCAAGCCTGTAGCGGTCTGTGTGACCCTCCATGGATATGCCTCCCCAGACAATCATTAACCCACAACCAAACTGCTCATGCTGAATGATGTTACAGGCAGCATAATGTTCTCCATGGCTTCTCCAGACCCTTTCACTTCTGTCACGTGCTCAGGGTGAACCTGCTCTCATCTGTAAAGCACAGGGCACCAGTGGTGCATCTGCCAATTCTGGTATTCTATGGCGAATGCCAATCGAGCTGCATGCTGCTGGGCAGTGAGCTCAGGGCCCATTAGAGGACATGGGGCCCTTGGGTCACCCTCATGAAGTCTTTCTGGTTGTTTGGTCAGAGACATTCACACCAATGGCCTGCTGGAGGTCATTTTGTAGGGCTCTGGCAGTGCTCATCCTGTTCCTCCTTGCCCAAAGGAGCAGATACTGGTCCCGCTGATGGGTTATGGACCTTCTATGGCCCTCTCCAGCTCTCCTAGAGTAACTGCTTGTCTCCTAGAATCTCCTCCATGCCCTTGAGACTGTGCAGGGAGACACAGCAAACCTTCTGGCAATGACACGTATTGATGTGCCATCCTGGAGAAGTTGGACTACCTGTGCAACCTCTGTAGGGTCCAGGTATCGCCTCATGCTACCAGTAGTGACACTGACTGTAGCCAAATGCAAAACTAGTGAAGAAACAGTCAGAAAAGATGAGGAGGGAAAAATGTCAGTGGCCTCCACCTGTTAAACCATTCCTGTTTTGGGGTCATCTCATTGTTGCCCCTCTAGTGCATCTGTTGTTAATTTCATTAACACCACAGCAGCTGAAACTGATTAAAAACCCCTCTGCTACTTAACTGACCAGATTAATATCCCATAAGTTTCATTGACTTTATGCTATACTCTGATTAAAAAGTGTTCCTTTAATTCTTTTGAGCAGTATATATATATATATATATATATATATATATATACCAGCATCTTCCAGTTCTGGGTCATGGAGGTGGAAGCAATGCATGTTCCGACAGCCCTGGGCACAGGGCAGGAAAACCCCAGAGCTACTCATACACACACACATATTTAAACCATTTACACAGGGGCCAAGAGAGAATGACCAATCTATCCAAAGAGCACATTTGACATGCAGGAGGAAACTGTCATATTCAGCAACAGTGCTTGAAGCAGAAACACATTACTGGCGGTACCGGTGATACACTAGCTTCTGATGGATGAGCAGGGGGGAGGGGGGTACACATGAAACTTCGATCAAATGTACTTGTATTGTGCTGAGCAGCCTCCCATGAAAATTTGAACGGTATGACACAGTGACATTGAGTCAAGCATCAAATGTGGGTCTGGTTCTTTGGGTAGCTCATCCATCCACCCATTATCCAACCCGCTATATCCAAACCACTAGGTCACGGGGGGTCTGCTGGAGCCAATCCCAGCTAACACAGGGTGCAAGGCAGGAAACAAACCCCAGGCAGAGCGCCAGCCCACCGCAGGGCACACACACACACACACACACACACTAGGGACAATTTAGGATCGCCAATACACCTAACCTGCATATTGTTGGACTGTGGGAGGAAACCGTAGCACCCGGAGGAAACCCACACAGACACGGGGAGACAATGCAAACTCCATGCAGGGAGGACCCGGGAAGCGAACCCGGGTCTCCTAACTGCGAGGCAGCAGCGCTACACCAAGAAACATTGCCTGTACTCGAAGCTGAAGTTGGAAGAACACTGCTCAGAAAACTAAAATAGGGAGAACATGCAGCAGACAGCTTCTAAGTATGGTAACTGAATCCATGAACTGTGAAACTGCATGTGACGACGCAGTTGTACCGTAAGCAATGTTTACAAATTAAGCGTAGTTCTCAATAGAGTAATCAGAATCAGACTCTTGGTCTTCATGTTCCATATCACAAGTGTTCTCTAACTTTCCTAGGACTTCCTCAACCAAATATTCTTTCTAAAAAACTTAAGTCTTATTCTACATCAAACAGTTTAGTTGAGGTTCACTGGAATGTGTGCAAAGTATAATGAAACACCCATGTGCTCTTTTCACTATATTCTCATTCGGCATGCATCTCATTCGGTAGGCTTTGTAAAATAACTACACAGATTTTAACTCTTTCAGGGCTGATGTCAACTTTTGTCAAAAGGAGGTGTTGACGATGATAATCGACTGTAAACGGGAACAAAACCAACTGTGATATTTTACCTGGCCACTCGTTTCTAAAAGGAAAGTTAGATTCATTGGTCTGACTGAGATTTCCTGTGCTCGCGTGAATGGCAAGGCGCAAACAACTGCCAAAATGGGACTGACATCTGGCGAGAGATCAAAGCGAATGCGTAAAGCAAAATAATCTGCGGACAACGTTTTGCCCATTTTTATATCTGAACCGGACTATGAATTATCGGACTCTGATTTTGATACAAGTGATTAAAAATGAATATGAGGTTCCAGCTTCAGCTGATTGGTCGCAGGCTAATTGTGGTAATGACAATATTCACCAGGTAGGACTGCCACTTAACAATGATGAGAGGTAGAAACCAGATTGCAATGCACTGTGACCGTGATCACTGCTGCTGCCGCCCCAGCCATGTGAAGACAGCTTGGCAGCAAGCCTGCTGCACATTCTTGGCAAACTGGCAGCCACAGCACGCAGCAACAGGCGTTTTATGTTGATTTCTGTGTTGAAACCATTGGGAAAAAATTTTCAGCCCTCAAAGAGTTAATGTGGTGTGAGTGGGATTAAGCGTTGCATTGCCATAACTCCTAAGCTGCTGCGAGCACTCAAATGACCAAGAAATGTACCCATACCTTGAGAACATAGGACCGAGAATCTGTGATTAAATGATTATGTCAAGTTTCCTTCCTTTAATTATCATAAGGATGTTTCATACATGTGGAAGGCACACTTTCTTTAATCAAAACCTTTGTCACTTCAAAGTGGGTGTATTTGGTACGTTTTAAGGGTTTTTATATCATATATGGAAGCTGGGTTTCATAGAGCCCCATTGTAAGCTGCAAGAACAGACAAAGTATTTTTAAAACGTAATAAATAAATAAAAATGCTTCAGTTTAGAACACAATTTTAGGTAGAACACTAGTATATCATGACTGTGAAGAAAAAACTTTGACAAGAAAAATACCAAACCTACCCTTTTAAGTGCCACATATGCAGCTCTCATTTCTGTTTACATCCTGGATCCCTGTCTCTTTAGGCGACTAATATCTGGTCTTAACATTATAAATACACCAATGTTTTCTGCTTCACTGTGATAAGCAGATAATTATAATAATCATAACCTTACTACAAGAGGTCTTTCTTATGTAACTATTTAGATCCAATTTCAGTTTTTAGGAGCTGGAGTTTTAGAAATAACATGTAGAAAGCACACACCTCTAATTGTCTGATACGTTCCTCATCTTCATAAAATCGGCCTTCATCAAGTTCAATAGCCTTTTTCATAACTGCTGCCATTTCATTAATTTTGTCTATATGTGTCTGAACTTCCTGTAAGAGATCATTTTGAAAAATTTATTCAACCTTGCTCACCTCTCCATTCCAATCATCAACTCTTTGGTAATATCTGCTGTTCAAACCATTCATCATTTTTATCAATTGGCTAAAATGTACTATCACACCAACAGGAAGATATTTTTTTATAAACTTTGAAATACTATTTGTTTTTATTTCAAATTGAAAATGTTTTGGGATTTTACTAACTGTTATAAAGCACCTGGCAACAAATATAAAGAGGGATTCAAGAAAACTGAATTTTGGTATAAAAAGATTTGACTTTGAACCTCATAATTTTTTTTAAACAAACATATTCCTTACAGAAATTTGCTATACAAATCATTAGCAAAATATTTGTAGGTAAAAATTACAGAATGAATGAATAAACACTAGCTACCACAGCAAAATTCCTCTAGAAATATATATACTGTATACAGTGCATCCGGAAAGTATTCACAGCGCATCACTTTTTCCACATTTTGTTATGTTACAGTCTTATTCCAAAATGGATTAAATTCATTTTTTTCCTCAGAATTCTACACACAACACCCCATAATGACAACATGAAAAAAGTTTACTTGAGGTTTTTGCGAATTTATTAAAAATACAAATGTACACAAGTATTCACAGCCTTTGCCATGAAACTCAAAATTGAGCTCAGGTGCATCCTGTTTCCCCTGATCATCCTTGAGATGTTTCTGCAGCTTAATTGGAGTCCACCTGTGGTAAATTCAGTTGATTGGACATGATTTGGAAAGGCACACACCTGTCTATATAAGGTCCCACAGTTGACAGTTCATGTCAGAGCACAAATCAAGCATGAAGTCAAAGGAATTGTCTGTAGACCTCCGAGACAGGATTGTCTCGAGGCACAAATCTGGGGAAGGTTACAGAAAAAATTTCTGCTGCTTTGAAGGTCCCAATGAACACAGTGGACTCCATCATCCGTAAGTGGAAGAAGTTCGAAACCACCAGGACTCTTCCTAGAGCTGGCCGGCCATCTAAACTGAATGATCGGGGGAGAAGGGCCTTAGTCAGGGAGGTGACCAAGAACCCGATGGTCATTCTGTCAAAGCTCCAGAGGTCCTCTGTAGAGAGAGGAGAACCTTCCAGAAGGACAATCATCTCTGCAGCAATCCACCAATCAGACCTGTGTGGTAGAGTGGCCAGACGGAAGCCACTCCTTAGTAAAAGGCACATGGCAGCCCGCCTGGAGTTTGCCAAAAGGCACCTGAAGGACTCTCAGACCATGAGAAACAAAATTCTCTACTCTGATGAGGCAAAGACTGAACTCTTTGGTGTGAATGCCAGGCGTCACGTTTGGAGGAAACCAGGCACCGCTCATCACCAGGCCAATACCATCCCTACAGTGAAGCATGGTGGTGGCAGCATCATGCTGTTGCAGATGTTTTTCAGTGGCAGGAACTGAGAGACTAGTCAGGATAAAGGGAAAGATGACTGCACCAATGTACAGAGACATCCTGGATGAAAACCTGCTCCAGAGCGGTCTTGACCTCAGACTGGGGCGACGGTTCATCTTTCAGCAGGACAACGACCCTAAGCACACAGCCAAGATATCAAAGGAGTGGCTTCAGGACTACTCCTTGAATGTCCTTGAGTGGCCCAGCCAGAGCCCAGACTTGAATCTGATTGAACATCTCTGGAGAGATCTTAAAATGGCTGTGCACCGACGCTTCCCATCCAACCTGATGGAGCTTGAGAGGTGCTGCAAAGAGGAATGGGCGAAACTGGCCAAGGATAGGAGTGCCAAGCTTGTGGCATCATATTCAAAAAGACTTGAGGCTGTAATTGTTGCCAAAGGTGCATCGACAAAGTATTGAGCAAAGGCTGTGAATACTTATGTACATTTCTCAGTTTTTTTATTTTTAATAAATTTGCAAAAACCTCAAGTAAACTTTTTTCACGTTGTCATTTTGGGGTGTTGTGTGTAGAATTCTGAGGAAAAAAATGAATTTAATCCATTTTGGAATAAGGCAGTAACATAATAAAATGTGGAAAAAGTGATGCGCTGTGAATACTTTCCGGATGCATTGTATATTATAAATAATATATATTATATATTCTTAAAAGAATTTAAATCAATTGTGTTAATGTGGGTTCCCAATACTTTCACATGTATTTTACTTAGAATAACAGCAGCATACTTCTCATTGATATACAGGCAGTTCTCAGGTTAAAATAAGTTCCATCCTTGTAAACTATTTTACCGTGACTTTGTATTGCCCTCAAAATTTTAGTTTTTAAATATCAGTCATGGAAGTTTTAACAAAAATACATAAAGCTTTATTACTAATCTTACAGGAAAATGTTTAAAACGTATTAATAAAATATCAGTGATGCAATTATACTAGACTTCAAATCACTTAACAGATCATTTAAACGAAAGTTTGAACCATGGGTTTGTACAGTATGTTGACCTTATGTTTAAGCATCCTGCCACTTTTGATAATGATACAGTACCTCAGTGTTGGAAATGGCATAACAATGGCACTAACTACGACTGTGAGAATTGTGCTGTCGCCGCTGAGGAATGGTTCAGAGTGCCTGTTCCCCTCTCACTGACTGTACTCCCTGAGATGGCGCAGTTTACCTATGACTGAACTGCATCTGATGCGGGTTACATTTGGTGACACACCTGAACCAAAACACAAAATGATGGAAAATAGTGACAACATACTGCACTGTACAATGACTGCTTCAGCATCACAGGCAGCTGCTGTGTACTGACCTGCAAGGTCATAAAAAATGTCAGGTGGAAATTAACCGAAATTCATTTAAACAGAAATATTTTGTTCATACCAGCCTAACGGCTGTAAGTCGAGACCACCATAACCTGAGACCCCCATATGGTAATGTCAATTTCTGATTTACTGTTTTAAGTAAACATCATTCATAAACACAATTGAGTATTACAATCACTCTGAAAATGTCCGTTGTACCAATTCATGAATTTGTAGTTCTTTCATTGATTCTAAAATAAACAATCCAATAAACAAAACACACACAAAAGTACTTGCATTAGAATGCTGTTCCTTTAATTTTGTGATGATTATTGGGTCATCTTTTTTGCTGGCCATTAACAATCTGAAAACTTGTTCCCTGTATTTGCTCATTATGAGTTCAAGGGCTGATTGATGCTCCTCAAGTGATGTGCGCAGTTCTGTGGTAAGCAAAACAAAAAACTATAATATAAAATACATTACGTTTAACTTTTCTTTATTCTAATAGTTTTGATGGATCATCGTCCATCTTTACCTTTGTTTTCCTGTTGTAGTTCTCTTATCTGTCGATTCTCCTGCTGGATCCCCATGACTAGTGTTGACCGAGGTCTATGTCTGGCCACCTCATTTAGCTCTTGGATTTCTTCCTGGTACTAAATTGGAAATATTGTATTACTGGAAGAAAGGTTTCATACTATAACTATCAAACAAGACATATTTGGCCATTACATTTTACAATAATATATTTTAAGGGCAGAGTGGTGGATCTGAGGCTCAGGATCAGGAAGGTTGCTGGTTTAAATCCTATTGCTGCCAGAAAGAATCCTACTCTGTTGGGCCCTTAACCTGAAAATGGCTGCAGGGCCGCTGTACAATGCTGACCCTGTGCTTTGGCCTCCAAACGTCATGCGAAAAGACAATTTTCCCTCAGAGTTTAATAAAGTACATCAAATCACATTAAATAAATCAAAAATATAATTTAAAATCTTTCCATCAGAATACAAATTACAGAAAATTATACAAGAAATTAAAAAAAAATTATAATATAGGCTACTTAATCTGAGAAAACACAAGTTACATATCATTAAAGTTCAAGCTACAAGATAAAACTTCCACCTTCCAATTTCTGAACCCAATTAGTCATTTCAGAGTCATGCTAGGTACAGCCTATCCTGCTAGCCTCAGGCACAAGACAGGAACCATCACTGGCAGTTCACTACAGGTTCACTACAGAGGACAGTCATGCACTCTTCCACACTCATTAACAAAAAATCCAAATATCTGATGAAAAAGCGCACACAAAATTGAGGAGCATGTAAACTCAACACAAACAGTGACTACATTGGATTTTGAACCCAGTCTGCTAGAGCTGCAAAACAGAAGCACTATCCACTATGCAATTGCCTGAACCCATAAGATTAGCTTTACACATCTGACAAAAAGAAGAAACATCTGCAACATTACTGTCAACCATGTAACACTCCCGTGTGTGACTGGTGTTATAAGTCCACTGCAGAACGCACAAACTCGCACTGGGGCAATTTATAGTTATCAATCAAACTTACTTTAATGTCTTTGGTACATGGGAATATCTACCAAAAAAAATGACTCTGGAGCTTTAAGGCAACAGTGCTAACCACTGTGCCACCATACTGCCAAAAATGTAAAATCATTTTCAAAATGTGGATACTGTATCATAAAAGTTAACAATAGTGAGGGGTTACCGCGTGCTTCTCTTTTGTGCATCAGTTATTGGACTGATTTATATCCAGATATTATGTATACTGTCTATGTCTGAAAGCTGCTCTGGAATTTCCTGCAAATTGTGTAAATTATAATTCAGAATTATAGCAGTTTAGAAGGAAAGATAATTTGTTTTCAGGATGAAGAAAAATTCATTGTGGGCACACAATTCTAACTTCTTCACTTGTGCTTGCATTTTATAAATCATAACAACAAATTATGACAATTATGCTTGTTTCAACAGCTACAGTATGTGCAATTTTAAAATTTTCCAAAAGTGGAATATATTTAATTGAATAATATTTTGCATATTATATTTGTGAATGTGAACTTAAATGACAACTGCACATTTTCTAAAAAATACATAAAACGAGCAACCGTTTGGATATAGAAAAATGATACTACTTAGATAAACACAAGCCAGTATGATAAAGCAATAAACAGTAATGAGGTTAATACATAATAAATGTGACACAATGATCTCTTTCCATCCCCAAATGACACTTCAAATAAGTGACACCAGTCTGAAATGAAAGTTCATCTCTAAAGGCAGTTTACTGAGATGGAAGGGACTAATGTACAGGAAAAGTAATGGATATTATCTGCAGTGTGGCGTCTACCTGTAGTTTCTGTTCCTTCATAAAATTCACTAAAACTAATAACCAAGATTATAGGTTTTAGTATTATTTAAATTAATAAAAATTATAAAAAACCATTTAAGTAATAATTGAGTCTAATTAAAAATACATAGAAAAATCAATGAAATCAAAATGTTTTTGTTTTCATTTTTTAGAAATAAAAAATGCAACCATTACCATTTAAGTAGTGAAACAATAAGAACCATTATATGGTTCAATAGATATTCAGTTTAAGGTCCATTTTGTACGTGTAAGAAAGCAAATAAGGCTAAATAAAGAACATGAAACTACTATTGGGTACTAGTATGCATGATGCTTTTGTGCAAATTAAAATTAACATGTTTTAAAGATTACATTTTTATAGCTAATAATTCTACCCAATAAATATTCATCATATAATACTTCACATATGGATGGATAAAAACATACAGCATGTATTATTTTCAAAAGACTATATGTTTTAGATGTTAATCCCACATATACAGCTGGGCATGTGCTGCATGGAATACTGTATATTGTGTTACATGTCTCTGATGCAGATGTCTTGCTTTTGGCATTAAAAAGAACAGCCCATAGAGTGTTGGCAGGCTTACGGGCTATTCTGAGGCTTGATTTGGAGAGGATGTGCGCTGTACCATCCAATACATCACTGTGATAGGGAATTTTACACACACACACACACACAGTTCAAAAAAATGAATGGAACATTTAATCATCACAGTCAAGTCAATTTCAGGGATATCAATCTGTTCAGCTAGGAAGCTTAAGCAATTGTGAATCTTAGGTGCACAAGAAAGTGACAACAGGTGCACTGGAGAGGCAACAACAAAAACAACCCCCAAAAGAGAATAGTTTGTGGCCACCACCTGCAAAACAAGTGCTCCCTCCTTATCTTTCTTCTCTAGTTTTGTGTTTTTATAGTGTCCTTCATGTCAAGTTAAGTCAAGTAGCTTTTCATGGTTTCAAAAATACGCAGTTGGCACAGTACATAGTGAACCAAAACAACGTTCTGAGGACTACGATGACACATAAACACAGGACTACAGAAAAAGCTGCACATAACAATAGTAAAGTGCACGTATGCAAGAATGTGCAAACATTACATGACAGTACAAAGACAGACAGCACTGACCAGTAAACATTTATGATATCTAAAGGTAAAAAAAAAAAAAAAGAAAAAAAGTATCAGGTTATGCCAAAATGTGACAGTATCCTAATAGAAGGAACAGATGTAAACATGACACTGGAAGTAGTAAGAAGGTAAACAGTATAATAATAAATATAATAACAGATATAAAGACATAATGTACTGTAGTTAAGAGGGAAGGTGCGTGTGTATTCTCAGTCTAGTCCCCGAGTGTTTAGGAGTCTTATGGCTTGAGTGATTACCCACTGTCGTAGTGAGGGCTTGAATGCTTTGGTACCTTTTTTCAAACAGCAGAAGAATAAAGAGTTTATGTGAGGGGTGCGTCAGGTCCTCCACAATAATGTTGGCTTTGTGGAAGGAGCATGTGGTGTACATGTCTGTGATGGAGGGAAGACAGATTCCGATGACATTCTCAGCTGTCCTCACAATCTGCTAGAGGGTCTTGCAATCCAAGACAGTGCAATTCATAAACCAGAGAGTGATGCAGCTACTCAGGATGCTCTCACTACTCCCACTTGTCACTGCTGGTAGCCTGAGGTGGAACCTACAGCAGTTTCAGGTTGCACAGGTAGTTTAGCCCCTCTAGGATGGCACACTCATACATGCTATCGCAAAAAGATTTGCTTTGACTCCCAATACAGTCTTACAAGAATGGAGGAGATACCAGGAGATATTCTGATTCAAGAGGAGAGCTGGACAGGGCTGTAGAAGGGTATCAACCATACATACATACATACATACATACACACACACACACACACAAACATACACTCATACAGTACACATACACACTTAATATAATAATAATTATACCAACTTAATTATTAATTTAATAATAACTACCCAATAACATCAGTAGACTGCAGTTTAATTACTGGACAATGTATTATTTACGAAAATGTTAATTGATTCTACAACATTTACTGCATTTATCTTAAAAATACTTATTTTAATTACATTGCAAGTTTCAGTGTAAAGTCTTTTATAACAGCTTCATTTTTAAGGAGTGCAGTTTTTCTGCTCCATGGAATTTATAACTTGGCTCTTTGTGACTTGACATAAAGAAACACACTAGAAAGACATATCCAAAGTACTGTTATGGATCTATATCTAAACTTTGGCAGGTGGTTCTGGCTTTGTGGAATAAAATCCGGTTTCCAAATCATTTTGTAAACTTCTATTGTATGACCATACAAATGACACAATTGTGATAAAAAGGAAACAACAATAATAACATACAAAATAAATACCTGTTTCATAGCTTCTACACGCTTGTTAAGTGATGTGGTTTGTTCAATTAGCACCTCAGCTGCATTGTCATGGTCCCTTAACCTCTCCACAAGAGCTTTAGCATCAGCAAGCACCTTTTCAATCGTGCAACTCATTTCTGTATTAGATGAAAAATTATTACTGAATTAATAACCTAGGCAATGGAAAGAAGACAATCCCCTAATAGCTATTCTGCAGGAAAAGTTACTTTAATCAGGTTCTTTAATAAATACCTAGATTAACAGAAATATGTTATCTTCAGGGTCTTAAGAAAGACAAAATATCCCACAAACCAAATATTTACATATGTTACATGTTTTTTTCTTACAGAACAGTGTGTGCAAGCGATATAGACTGGAGGCTTCAAGGCTACAGGTTTATTTTAATCTCTGTTTTACTGTGCCTTCTACAGAAAATGAGCTGCTTAATTTACATCCATCCATTATCCAACCCGCTAAATCCTAATTACAGGGTTACTGTAACTGTAGGAGCCAATCCCAGCCAACACAGAGCGCAAGGCAGGAACAAATCGCACCAGCCCACCGCAGGACACACACACACACATACACACAAGGGGCAATTTAGGATCGCCAATGCACCTAACCTGCATGTCTTTGGACTGAGGGAGGAAATCCTCGCAGACACAGGGAGAACGTGCAAACTCCATGCAGGAAGGACCAGGGAAGCGAACCCAGGTCTCCTTACTGCACCACCGTGGCTGCATAATTTGTTAATGTCAAAATAAAATTTATTTTGTGTTTCAATATTTTGAGAGACAATTCACACATCCTTATTAATGTGACAAATACTTTGTTAACAGAGACGTGTAATCACCAAAATTAGCAGTTAGCAGGACAACAAAAACAGCATATACATTACAAACAAATACAAAGTTCAAACACTGAATTTGTGTCATTCATTTGGCTTCTGAAGGCAAACTAATGCTCATAAGTATAACCCATAAGTAAAAGGATGTCACACACATATTTGAATGGTACATTGAAGAGTGTAATGCTGTCTCACAGTTATATATTTATTAAGCGCGGGTAACAACATCCCGAGTACTTTTCTAATTCTGGATTGCTACACAGGTACTGTATATACAATAGCAAACTCTGATCACTCATATAACAAACCTTTAAAACAACAAAACAAGGGTTGTTTTACATGAATTCTGAAATAATGAATTAATGTAAAGTTTGATTTCACACTGGAAGCTTAACGTTGGGACAAATGTAAAAAAGCAGACCACTTCGCATCTCTGCCGCGTGTTGTGAAGAGGGGGGCTGAGCGCACCCCAAGGAGATGCAATCGCTCCTCCAAAACCTCCTCTTAAACGGTGATACAATGTGGGAAACAGTTTTTTGTTTTTTTTTTTACCTCCTCTTTGCTCGATCCGCTGCTGCCATGCCGCATGATCTGCATTTCGCACGGCACACTTCTGTCATATCACCTATGTCCATATATTCAATATCTTTTCACTTTTACCTTTTCATCACTATCGCACTGAATTTTTAATTCAGTGTTTGGAATTACATTGTGGCAATGCAACGTATAACAGCCCGTGAGTGAATATCGTTTTGTTCTCTCTACAAGAAATGTGTCTGACATAACCACGCAGGACTTTTTCAAATCTCTTTGCATAAGCTCTTGTCTCGCGGGGCTTCCGGCCCCAGGCGTGGTTACACTGCTTGGCATGAATACTTGTCTCACAGGACGTGAAAGTGTCTCTGAGACAATCGCATCTCGTCTCCTTCCAAGTTTTTTTTTTTTTTTAAAACAGAGAGATTTTAAGCAGTATTTTTCAGTTACTAGACAAAAATGTCAGTGAATAAATGTAGACTGTGCATATATTAAGTAAATCAGGTAGTCCATGTTGATATTCTTTATAAACACTAGGCTGAAATCACCCCAAGATTATAAACCCCCCCATTTGCTGTTACATTGGGGGATCCCCATCTCTGCCACACATTAAAATTCAAGCCCTGCATTACATTTTGCTATTTCTGAATTCCAATACTAACTAGTTTACCCAAATGATAGCTGGCTATTTACTTGACATACAAATTTTTTAAAACTATTGTTACTGTTAGTATTTACTGTGTATTTTTTGAATGTATTACAAAAAAGGCACAATGTTGTTAACTTTAATAATGGGGGTACTTTAATAAAATTTCATTAAATAGGATTTCTGTTTTGGTTATGGTATCAAAAAGTTCTGAGTACGAGTATCATAAAATGTCACTGGTATTGGTAGTGAATACGAAAAGTCTGGTATTGCGACATCCCTCATTTGCACATTTTGCTTCTTTCAGTAACAATATATAGAAGTACACTTCATCATCAAGCAATCTGTTAAGAAGACATAACAGAGTAATGGACAAAGGTTAACAGAAAATTATATTATTGCAGTGTTTTGAATTAAACATTGTAGATAACAATGATTACTTCATAACCACTGGCAATCTACATAATAATATGCCAATATATAATAATGTTTCGTGAGTCTAAGCACTTAAACTAAAGCTTAAAACCACATAGTCTTAACATGGCAGACACCTCACAGACCTGCTGGTGGGACTCTTCATATTGTTTCACAATTAACTATTGCTACAATCATGGCTGAAATTATCGGTACCCCTGGAATTTTCCCAGAAAATGCACCATTTCTCCCAGAAAATTGTTGCAATTACAGATGTTTTGGTATACACATTTATTTCCTTTATGTGCATTGGAACAACACAAAAAAACAGAGAAAAAAAGCCAAATATGACATCATGTCACACAAAACTCCAAAAATGGGCTGGACAAAATTACTGGCACCTTTTCAAAATTGTGGGTAAATAGTTTTATTACAAGCATATGATGCTCATTTAAACTCACCTGTGGCAAGAAATAGGAGCACCGCAATATAGCAATCACACCTGAAGCCAGTTAAAATGGAGAAAAGTTGACTCAACCTTTTTGTTGTGTGTCTGAGTGTGCCACACTAAGCATAGAGAACAGAAAGACGAGCAGAGAATTGTTTGAGGACCTGAGAACAAAAATTGTGGGAAAATATCAACAATTTCCAGAGATCTTCATGTTCCTTTGTCCACTGTGCGCAGCATAATCAAGAAGTTCACAACATATGGCACTGTAGCTAAACTCCCTGGGCGTGGAAGAGGTAAATTGATAAAAGACTGCAACGAAGGATAGTCCAATGGTGGATAAACAGCCCCAATCAACTTCAAAACATATTCAAGCTGTTCTGCAGACTCAGGGTGCAACAGTGTCAGCTCAATTGACATCTGAGGAAGCCAAAATCCTTCTGGGCAAACGTCTTGTGGACAGATGAAACCAAGGTAGAGCTTTTTGGTAAAGCTCATCATTCTACTGTTTACAGAAAACAGAATGAGGCCTATGAAGAAAAGAACACAGTACCTATAGTCAAACATGGTGGAGGTTCTAAGATGTATGTTTTGGGGATGTTTTGCTGCCTCTGGCACTGGATGCCTTGACTGTGTGCAAGGCATCATGGAATCTGAAGACTACTAAAAGATATTGGGGTGCAATGTAGGGCCCAGTGTCAGAAAGCTGGGTCTGCGTCAGAGGTCATGGGTGTTCCAGCAGGACAATGACCCCAAACATATAAACAGAAATGGTTGAAGACAAAGTGCTGGAGAGTTCTGAAGTGGCCAGCAATGAGTTCAGATCTAAATCCGATTGAACACTTATCTCAAAATTGCTGTTGGGAGAAGGCACCCTTCAAATCTGAGAGACCTTGAGCAGTTTGCAAAAGAAGAGTCGGAAATCCCAGTTTAGAGGTGTAACAAGCTTGTTTATGGTTATAGGAAGCGCTTGATTTCAGTTATTTTTTTCCAAAGGGCGTGCAACCAAATATTAAGTTGAGGGTGCCAATAATTTTGTCCAGCCTGGTTTTTGAGTTTTATGTGAAGTGATGTCAGATTTAGCTTTTTTTCTCTGTTTTTTTTTTGTGTTGTTAAAGGAAATAAACATGTGTATACTAAAACATTTGTAATTACAACAATTTTCTGGGAGAAATGGTGCATTTTCTGGAAAAATTCCAGGGGTGTCGATAATTTCGTCCATGACTGTATTACTATAACTGGCTAAGTCTTTCCCATCTACTCTAAAGTGTCCTGTAAAGGTGGTGGTACTTGGAATCACAACAAATGTGTTCAGGTTTCTCTTTTCCCTCTGGAGGAGGACATTAAAGTGATAAAATATACTATATCTCTTCAGAATTATTCATATTTGTCTGTACCATAATATAATATGAAATACCCCGTGGAGGAACTGATGACCAGTTGGCGAAGCATAGATGAAGCCTATGTGAAATGGAATTTTGTTTTTCTTTTCTTCGATATTCACCTAATATTAGGTAAAGAAGACACACACACACACATATATATATATATATATATATATACACACACACACACACACTCACCTAAAGGATTATTAGGAACACCTGTTCAATTTCTCATTAATGCAATTATCTAATCAACCAATCACATGGCAGTTGCTTCAATGCATTTAGGGGTGTGGTCCTGGTCAAGACAGTCTCCTGAACTCCAAACTGAATGTCAGAATGGGAAAGGAAGGTGATATAAGCAATTTTGAGCGTGGCATGGTTGTTGGTGCCAGACGGGCCGGTCTGAGTATTTCACAATCTGCTGATTTACTGGGATTTTCACGCACAACCATTTCTAGGTTTTACAAAGAATGGTGTGAAAAGGGAAAAACATCCAGTATGCGGCAGTCCTGTGGGCGAAAATGCCTTGTTGATGCTAGAGGTCAGAGGAGAATGGGCCGACTGATTCAAGCTGATAGAAGAGCAACTTTGACTGAAATAACCACTCGTTACAACCGAGGTATGCAGCAAAGCATTTGTGAAGCCACAACACGCACAACCTTGAGGCAGATGGGCTACAACAGCAGAAGACCCCACCGGGTACCACTCATCTCCACTACAAATAGGAAAAAGAGGCTACAATTTGCACGAGCTCACCAAAATTGGACAGTTGAAGACTGGAAAAATGTTGCCTGGTCTGATGAGTCTCGATTTCAGTTGAGACATTCAAATGAGTCAGAATTTGGCGTAAACAGAATGAGAACGTGGATCCATCATGCCTTGTTACCACTGTGCAGGCTGGTGGTGGTGGTGTAATGGTGTGGGGGATGTTTTCTTGGCACACTTTAGGCCCATTAGTGCCAACTGGGCATCGTTTAAATGCCACGGGCTACCTGAGCATTGTTTCTGACCATGTCCATCCCTTCATGACCACCACGTACCCATCCTCTGATGGCTACTTCCAGCAGGATAATGCACCATGTCACAAAGCTCGAATCATTTCAAATTGGTTTCTTGAACATGACAATGAGTTCACTGTACTAAAATGGCCCCCACAGTCACCAGATCTCAACCCAATAGAGCATCTTTGGGATGTGGTGGAACAGGAGCTTCGTGCCCTGGATGTGCATCCCACAAATCTCCATCAACTGCAAGATGCTATCCTATCAATATTGGCCAACATTTCTAAAGAATGCTTTCAGCACCTTGTTGAATCAATGCCCGTAGAATTAAGGCAGTTCTGAAGGCGAAAGGGGGTCAAACACTGTATTAGTATGGTGTTCCTAATAATCCTTTAGGTGAGTGTACATTATTTCTATATGTGCATTACACCTTATTTTAATTCCCAGTATTGTTTTTTAATTACAGCATATAAACAAATGTGTGGAATGCTCTATGTTTTTATACTAAAGAGAAATTGAGCTGAATAATTTATAAATACTATATTACATTCCTGTAATATATATCTTATACTGATTTATAAATAAATAAGTCATAATGCAGCTAAATTATTCAAAGGTACAATATATAAATATGTATTTAATAAAAATTAAATAATATAACATTGGATTAAGTAGGTTCACTAAATGGATGGAATAAAACAAACCTCTAGGGGAACGGTTTAACAGATTGGGATAGACAATATACATAAATCACTGAACTGAATGTCAGTCTGTGTACACTCATGCCACTAACCTGACTTTGATTAGAAGTAAAGCCAAAACTGATTTGATAGGAAGAACTCTAAAATTCTTGGACAGTCTGACATTTACCATTATTAACTTCTGAGACGTGTGTTTTAATTTCCAATAAGAATCCCAACTCACAAATCTTGACCTGTCCAGAGTTCAAGTCAGACAGTTATAGCTCTGGCCATATCAACAAGACTGCTAAGCTATTTTTACTGTCAGCAAAATGCTGCTATGTCCTACCCATCCATTAAGGTTACATTCTCAGAATCATTCTCTTCTTAGAAAATAATGAAAAACTGGCACCCTCCACCACCATAAGCACCCTTGGGCTAATTCTGAAAGGTTCTCCATGGACCCATAGTTATTATTACAAGTAAATCAATTAAATGTCTTCAGCAATTTCCAGTATATTGAGATTTGTTTTATGCAACATTTTTGAAATTTACAAAACATAAAAATTATAATGCACTGTTAAATTAAACTGTGATGTTAAAAATTTATCACGGGCTTTATAACTCATACAATGTAATATGACAGGCAAATTAAAAGTGATGGATTGCTTTTTCCTACAGACTATTCAGCAAGATAACTAAACTATAAAAGGTTAGGCAGAGATTAACATTTTAGCTTCCTCTGACATAATTTATTTAGTATTCAATTAATTAATCATTAATACAATCTAATTTACAATTAAATAAACATTTAAAATTAATTAAAAATTTAAAATATGGAATATTAAACATGTGTGTTAAAAGTTCAAGAGAAATGAATATGAATGTTTTATTCCGTGCTATTGTAATTATGCAAACTTTTATCCAGAAAATAACAGTACAATACTTACATTTGCCAAATAAATTTACAAAACATACAATAAAAATGGTATAAATTGTGTTCATATACTTGTCACAAATATAAAGAAAAAGCAGCAAAAATATGTAACTGTTAAGATTCAACAAAAGAAACCAGACATATTTGGCTATTAAAATAACCCAAGGACAGAATACTTCAGATGAATTCTTTTCAGTCAATAAAATACACATAACTAGAATTACTGGTGTTAGGATATGAATCTTTAATGGCAAAGTCAAAACCGAAGCTTCAATGAACAGAAGTTTGACAAACGAGAGGAGACCATTCAGCCCATCAAGCTCAACTGATCAGCTAAATGAACTAATATGTGTTGTACAGCAACAATAGGCCTCAACAGAAAACAGCTCTTGAAATAAATCCAAAGAACCACAGGGATGTGAGCTGCTATCATAATGTGGTCAGTTTAATGATATGTCAGACACAGTTGCACACCACAATGAATCATGATTTTTAAGAACAATATTCATAAATTTTAACTGGATACAGCACTTTTGATGTTTACCAAATTTAAACCCTCCAGTGTGCTGGAAGCCAGTAGCACAAAATGCCAGGTTTCAGTTATGCAGTGAGCCAATTCTAATCAGTCTGTAAGCAGTAACTTGCACTGTTTCAGGTAAAAGACTTCAAGGCACTGTAAGTGAACACACAAGAAGGTGTGGCATACCTTTAACAAAAACTTGTATTTTAACTTGTACATTTTTTTCCTCTCCTCCAACTCATAAGCCTATTATTTTCTTTATGGAATGCTGACAAGAACAACCCCAACTCTCACTTTTTCCGCAATAAAACTGCACATTACTTTTTTTAAATAATCTAAACAATGCATCATACACATACAGTATATAGAATTAACAACTGTGGTGCTTGATGCAAAACTATATCTGAGCCTGGGGGTCTGCATATAGTGAGGACAAGCACAGAAAACCTACATAAGTCTGTTTTGTGTGCAAAAAAAAGGTCAGTACAAATTCTACAACCTTTCAGTTAAATGATTTAGGTGCCGTGCATGTTGAATCAATCCTGGAAGAGAGAACTGGTTTAAAAATGACATACTTGTAGGACATAATATACTGTAAACGACAGACATGTGCCTAAACCTTTTCAATTCTATTTATTTAGAAGAGCAGCACACAAACAAAGTTACTTTATGTTGTCTATCTCTGCTTTAACAGCAAATATCCTCCTCCTCCTTCATCCCGCCTCGTCATCTAAAGACATCATAACATTGCTAAAAGCCAACTTTTCTTTATTTTCTCAGAAAATCTGTAATACACAAAACCATCACTTTTTAAATTACTGGTTATTCGCCCATTCTCAGACACTGTTTTGTTAAATATGTTCTTCTTTTAGTGCTGTCAAATGAATATACATTTATTTATCTACATGTCCCTGTAAAGGCAAGCCTGTTTGGCATTTTACCTATATGTGTATATAGAATAAAATGTAAATCTCACCCTTTCTACAGTTACCCAAAGAATTTAACTTGCTAACATCACCTCCAGCAGATCTAGCATAAACTTATCTTAACAAGAAAGAGTGTCCATGTTCATACATATTTTAGGGTTAAATGGTCATTACTTCAACAGGTACAGATTGCAGTGAAATGCTCAGAAACGGAAATTTGGATTAACAACGGATCTTACCATTTGCTAATTTCAAACTGTTTATTGTACCATACATTTTAACAAATCGCTTGACTTGCACTCTCTACCACTTCCTACTATTATTTTTTCAGGTGGAAGGCAATACAGAGATATATTATTCCTTGCGGACTGTGGAGAGCACTTTTGTCATTTCAAAAAATTAAAACAGCAAAAGAAATCACATTAATACAACCAAAATTGCTTATTTCAGCTTCCATTTTTTAGGGTCTGAAAAAACACCTCTTAAAACTTTTCATGCCTGAAACCCTACCATTGTTTTTACGTTGACTACAGTGATTCCTACATTCCTCCCATATAACATACCACTGAAATGAATGTGTTTAGTTTTCTGCATTAGAAGTGCCAATACCACTTTCTGTAATCACAAGATTCCTCCACCCATTTTCTAGCATATCATTCAGTTTTTCTTCCATCAAACCACATTTACTTGTATGAAACACAGTATCTAAGCAACGCATATACATTTTGAAGTACAAGAGCCTTTGGATTAAAATGAATGTTTTCCACCATCAAGCTTAACCCATCAGGATCGTCAGTGTTTGTGTTTATCCTGGTGGGAAACTGCCGTGGATGATGTGGCAGAAAAACGTAAACGTGCATGATCAGTTAACAAGCATATACCTTCCATGTAATTACTTAGAATAATGGTACGCTTCTCGTATACCTTGTGGTATTTTCGGGAATATGAACATTTACATGGCACAACTGTTTATTTAAATTGTACACAATATAAAGGCTGTCCAAATGGTATGCTTAAACACAAATATAAACGGATCGGTAACTTTCTTTTCTCCGCTATTTTTTGCAGGTGTTACTGTGTCTGTTTTATTCAAACCTACCCCAACACATTCCTTGCGCAACCGGAGTCCTTCGTTCACTTTCCCCTGGGAACACGCCCCCTCTCCAAGGGTCTGACGCCCTTTGCTCCCTTTAATATTTTAAGCTGACATTTCTATCATTCAACAGTAGCTTAAAATCTCCAGCCAAGTCCACGTGTAAAAAGGTATTCCCTTTAAAGGTCAATGCCGTATTTTACTCCTTATTTTCTTGCGGCCAACCGTCTTTATATGACCTTATTTGTTTTAACATTACAGACTGCACTTCAAAACAATAAATTTAATTTTTCTACAGTACAACTCATACAATGCATCTACCTATACAATTTTCCAAAATTAAAATAATGCATTTTAACAAAAAACAATAAATACAGGATAAATGAGTTCAAGATTAAATTTAAGAAATTAGAAGGTTGACACTTCAGCATTCGCAATTGAAAGCTAACCGAGTTACCGGTGATAGAAGTGCCTGTCAAACATGGCTTAAAGCAGTCAAGCCAATGGGATAAACGACTTAAATAACAATGTCGCGTGCATCAAAATGCCCCGAGTAATTGCCCAGTCTTCGTCAAGACGTACTTCTACCTTCAATTTACTGTAGTAAATCATTCTTAAACACTGCAGTACCTGATCTGGAACACTTCGAACGTTCTGACAATCCGGAAGCGTTCTTCTTCTATTTGTTATAGACCGCTTCCTGTCGCACTAGACCGCATGCGCAAATTATGGCCTGCCTGGAGTTATGCGTTCTGGGAACTGTAGTCTATGTAATGCTCGTTTTTTAAATTTCCAATAGCTTGGTGTTCTTCTGACCGAGGTTAGCGGAGGAAAGAGAAGACACAGTTGTACAGATATTTACACATTCATGTTATCTGAAAGGAATTTAACTCGTACGATATCCCATGGTCCTGTCTTAATTCGCTACGCAATACTAAAAAAGTGCAATCTATTAAAGTTAATAATTCTACTGCAGCTATAAAGACCCCAAAAGTACTACGGACCTCACTTCGTCAATGCATTTTTTCTGGCTTCGAGATTCAGGAACTGTCTGCTTTTATTTTTGTTACTACCAAATATAATTTCCATCAAAATAAATGCAAGATTGTACCAATGGGGCAATAGCAGAAACATTATTTACATTTGTCTGTTTGTTTGAATATTTTATTGCGAAAACAAAAGTTAAAAAAGTAACCATCTATCTCTCTGCAACCAATCAACCCATTTTAACAGTTCTTCATGCTTTTTCCAGTTTGACACTGACATTTTATTTACAGCATCAGTCTAGCCATTTTTTAAAACCTCTTATTCTACCCTGCGTTTGAGTGACTTGATCCCTAAGCTAGCAGCACGGGAGGCAAGGCAGGAACCATCCCTGTACTGGACATAAGTCTTTTGCACACACCCTCCTCTATGGCAATTTCATTTCATTCTTTAACCAAGTCTGGATTACTGAGGGTCTGCGCAGGACAGAATACCATACCCCGATATTCTCAGGTTTCTGTTGTTAATGGAACAACGTCAGAGTGATTTGATTGATAGTTGACGACAGTCCTGTAAAAACAGTCTAATGCAATTTAAACACTGGCCAGCAGGGATAAACACTTTGCCATCATGCCATTCCTGTTTCCTGAGCTAGTTATTCATAGAGTAACGCCGGACCGCCAAAGAAACTATACAAGCAGTGGTGGTTCCAGACCAGATTTACCAGGGGGTCCAAGGTGGGGCCAGTGTTTTTTCATGGGGGCACAGAACATCACCTTAAGTAATTAATTAAAATTTTATCTCTTCAGCAGAGGGGCCATAACAGGGGCCAGGGCCAGTTCTACAGGGGCGCTGGCCACTGTTGGCGCCGACTAAAACTGCCTATGCATACAAGTGAGGTCCATGCAGCGGCTGTGGAAGGGGGTGGAGCTTTGACTGATGAGTGACAAAAAAAGGGACCTGGGGCCTCATGTATAAACGGTGTGTATGCACAAAAATGTTGCGTAAGCCTGTTTCCACATTCAAATCGCGATGCATAATACCTAAACTTGGTGTAAAGCCACGCACATTTCCACGGTAGCTCATATCCTGGCGTACGCAAGTTCTGCGCTCGGTTTTGCAGACTGGCGGCACCCAGCATCAAAGCAGTGCTACTGTTCCAGTGTGGTTTCCTTCTCTTTTTTAGATCCACATCCCTGATGTGGCTTTATAAATACACTGAAATTAACTGCATATTGTTTATTAGTTTAATGCATCTGATTGTAATTAACCTGTAACAATATAATGGTCCACGGAATGGCCAAACTATTTCGAATACCATAGCTGCTTTAGTGTTGTTACTCTCACTGCACCTTCTTTTTCTTATTTCAGCTGCTCCCATTATGGGCTGCCACAGTGGATCGTCTTTTTCCATATTACTCTCACTGCACCACTCGGAGCAGCTGATCGGAAAGAGAATTATCGGTATACAGCATCTACCACACACTGCCTCAGCCATGCTGCCTATTTGAATTGCTCTCATACAACAAACGCTTCAGAGCCTTTCCTGTACGGACCTTGTGGTTCAGAAACAGTTTCATCCCAAGAACTATAAACGCATTCAATCAGTCCATCAAGTGCTCCTTGTAGAACTGTTAGTACTTATTAGTACAATCACCTCACTGTAAACTTGCACTACAGTTATATTGCATAAACTGAGCCGCTTTATATTATATATTTATATATTTACATATGATGACGATATGATTTTTAAAATGAAATGCAGCAAAATATGTTTATTATATTTTACAGATAAAACTTTAACTTCATTTAAACAATCTATATTGTTAATAATTAAACATGTGAGGAAATGGTGTCGCAGCGCATACAAGGATCTGGCGCTCTGTTCATGGATTGTTCCTGCCTCATGCTGTATGCTTGCTGGGACTGTCGTGACACTGGAAGGATAGAATAATTAAACACGTACTATGAAGATATTTCAATGTTCCAAGTTTTGAAGAAACTTTGAAGCTTATAGAAGGCTTAATGTCTATTACAGAGCTGATTGTGTGGTGATTGGGTAGTTGGAGAAAGAAAAGTAAGGACAGGAATTGGGGGTTAGTACTTTTGAAAGAGACAGTACTGCTGCAATAAATTATTTCATCGAAGGTCGCACACAATCACTGCGCCACTGTGTTCCTATATTTAATAACCTGCTTTAACTCCTATCTTCATGAAGTGATATCAAGTATACATCTCAGTATTTTATTTATTCAGAGAGCTGTAATATTACGAATGTAATGGATTCTGTGTCCTGTCCTGATTCACACACATAGAGCATAAAGAAGATCAAATACAAAACAAGGCATTTAACGTGCTACTTTAGTTACGATGGGATTTGAGAAACTAGTAAATTAAACGATTTTAAGATGAAATTTATGATGTTCTAATTTAATGACAAAATAAACTATGGGATTAAAGTGGAAATTTCGAGATTAAAGTTGACATTTCATGCTTTTTTCCCCACTGTGTGCCTATTTTTTTTCTGTACCCTAATAAGCTTTCATATGAAACTCAGACGGTGGGCTACGACTCGCCTTTTCACAGCAACTTTGATATCTGACAACTTCTTTTTTATTTTGGGCACTGTGAACTTGAGCTTTCGAGTTTCTCCAACACTTTATATCACTCAATAAACTTCCTTTTGTTGTTTATACCACTGTTTAAACCAACATATAGTATGTTTTTCCTTGCCTCCACTTGGTATTTGCTGAACTTCTTCTGTTTCCCCCCGTGCTTTTGCCATTGCCTTTTCACAGAACGCTGAGCTTAAGGACTATTTATATTTATTTGCATATTCAAAGAGGCGTAATTCTGGGAGGAGATGGGACAGCAGACGCGTGCATTACTCAGGATTTATGTAGCAGAAGAATGTGGAAGTTGGAGAGATGCTGAGTATATTGGGAGAAGTATGCTAAGGATAGAGCTGCCAGGGAAGAGGAAAAGACGAAGGCCTAAGTGTGGAAAAATAAAAATCAGTTATTGATCAAATCTGGTGTGCGTGACAAGGGCCACGAGAAGTCTGTCTTGCGACAAGTGCAGCTTCTGTTTTCTGTAACGAACAAGAAGTTACAAGTGCCCAACTGATGACCTTTAAAATTGTGTAACTACTGATCCAAACAAAATTATTGTAAAGATGTAATGTCTTGAAATTCTTGTGCAACTAAAGTCATAAGGTCAAATTTTGCGCTTAGCATTATAAAAGATTTAGGACACCGACACCTGGGGGCAGATGAAGGGCAGGTGTCCTAGGACTGTGCTTCTCTGTCATTCTTACCTTTGCCTGGTGTGTATTAATAAAATATTTTTTACTAACTTTAATTATATCTCTCTGTCTTCAGTCACAAGAAATGACACTAGAGAAAAAGTGTCCACACTAAGCGAAGGTTTATGGATGTGGTGAGAGATAACATGCAGGTGATGGGTGTAACAGAACAAAATGCTGAGGACAGAAAAATATGGAATAAGATGATCCACTGTGGCAACCCCTAACAGGAGCTGACAAAAGAAGAAGAAGAAGAAGGTGTCTCTTCATCAGTCTTCTTTGCCATTTATAAAATAATAATCTTATACACTAATTTTCCTTTCTATTTATTTGTTAATATGGTGCTTTTATTTAAAACTTATATTTAAAGTTATTCCCATATGAAAGCACAGGTATGTTCAACAAATTTTTGCAGTCCAAAGCTTTGGTCAGTAGGTGACATTATAGCCAAATACTGCAGAAATTTTTAAATATAATTACACTGCACACTGATTGTGTACACAAACAAAAATGTATTACAATACAAGGAGGTTTGAAAATTAAGGTTGTCATAAAACATAAAACATTTGATTATCAATTGACTGTTTGTTTCAATTGCATTAAAATTAATACATTACATTTACCATTTTCCAATTAATTCATTAAGTGACCTATAATACAGTAGCAAAAAACACAACTATTTTAAAGAAAAAATAGCATTTATTCATGAATACACAGATGGTTATTTCAAGGTAGCCCTATTCTGTGTGGCAAACATATGATTATCTTCTGCTCACAGCTCAAGTCCACCGGCGCATGAAGAACGCATCACCTCTAAGTGGTGGTGGGCAATCCAATTACTAAGCATTTACAGCAGAAGTGGTCCAGAATGTCATCACAATTGCTACAGTACAGTGCATTCCGTGTAAAATGATGTAAAATGGTTTATTTAAAGCTTGTGTCATCATGGGGCATGATGGGAGTCAATCCCCACCCCCACCATCCCTCACTGCTGTAATATCCTTGTATCTCCAGCTAATTTTGTTGGTCATGTCATTTAGACATTCTTTTTACTTTGAAAATCAGATGCTGAATACAACCATTGCAAGCTTTGGTAGAAAAAATAATCAAAATGATCTATGGAACTTCTTTGAACTTTATGTGAACACACATGGCCAGCTAAAATATGCAAGCTCTACAAAATGACCAATTGAACTGTGTACATAAACAGACACAACAATGGATAATGGTATCTATATGCTAATTCAGGCAATGGTAAGAGACTCTCTAGACCAAATGAAAACTCTGATAAATGATTCCCTGCAGGCCAGGAAACTAACTAAATGGGCAGAAGATTTTGTCATTGGAGACAGGCCATCAACCTAATGGACAGTTCATGCTTTCCAGAACATCCTTCAAAATTCAAGCCCAAATATTTGTATAAGCTGCCATGCTGCTTACACATTGTAAACATTGTCTTGTGAAGAGAAGTATGAAGTGGAGAAAGTTATTGTGCACTTGAAGCCTGAGATGGCAAATGGTATCGCTCTCACAACATGCATTACTACAGATGGTAATGTGATTGTGACAACACACACCATCAATTCAAATTTATAGTTTTGTGTTACAAACTGCTACCTCAAGTATGTGACAGGCGACAGCTGTTCAGAGATGTTAACATATTGGCCTAATGGCACATTAGGCAGTAAAATCAATAATCATAGGAATAACTCTGCAAATGCTGATGCTTTAAAAAAGGCATTCTACTAGTAAAGAGCAATTTTAAGACAAAGGATGTACAGCTGAGATTCCAGTGGCTGCATGTCATTTTACTGGCAATGGCAATAATAACTGTTTAGTGTATATATATATATATATATATATATATATATATATATATATATATATATATATATATATATATATATATACTCAGCAAAAAAAGAAACGTCCCTTTTTCAGGACTGTGTATTTCAACAATAATGTTTTAAAAATCCAAATAACTTTACAGATCTTCATTGTAAATTAACCATAATCAATTAATTAACATGCACCTGTGGAATGGTCGTTAAGACCTTAACAGCTTACAGAAAGTAGGCATTTAAGGTCATAGTTCTAAAAACGCAGGACACTAAAGAGACTTTTCTACAGACTGTGAAAAACACCTAAAAAAAGATGCCCAGTGTCCCTGCTCATCTGCGTGAACGTGCATTAGGCATGCTGCAGGGAGGCATGAGGACTGCTGATGTGGCTAGGGCAATAAATTGCCATGTCCGCACTGTGAGACGCCTAAGACAGCGCTACAGGGAGACAGGAAGGACAGCTGATCATCCTCACAGTGGAAGAGCCCAGATCTCAATCCCATTGAGCACGTCTGGGACCTGTTGGATCGCAGGGTGAGGGCTAGGGCCATTCCCCCCAGAAATGTCCAGGAACTTGCAGGTGCCTTGGTGGAAGAGTGGGGTAACATCTCACAGCAAGAACTGACAAATCTGGTCCAGTCCATGAGGAGGAGATGCACTGCAGTACTTCAAGCAGCTGGTGGCCACACCAGATACTGACTGGTACTTTTGATTTTGAGCCTCCCTTCATTCAGGGACACATTGTGAAACATTTTTAGTTTATGTCTTATGGTGTTGACTCTTTTAGTGTTCATACAAATATTTACACATTAAGTTTACTGAAAGTAAAAACAGTTGAAAGTCAGAGGACGTTTCTTTTTTTGCTGAGTATATATATATATATATACAACATTGTGTAACAATAGATTGTGCAGATTGTGCAAAGCACAAGGGCCTATGAGTTTGGGAGGCCCACTCAGTGCCATATAGATTAAAAAAAAAATGTAATAATTTAAATCACTTGCATAGTTCATTGTGTTAATAATTCGCAGTTTCAGTGACATGTTTGCACCATCACCAGGCAAGTCCAGTCCAATCAATGATGATATTATGTATTCGGCAGGCCTACAGTTTTCACAGATTTAGACTTCGGGAGTTTGGAGGCTTGGAGCCTAATCAGAGGGACAACACAGCCTAGCCTGCCTTACAGAGAAGTGCACATTTCCAAATTTGGAGGCCTTTGGTGTGCCATAGTGGACGTGAATGGAAGAAGTTTTGAAGGACATCACCTGAATAAAGTAAATATCCATTATTATCGTAAATAATTGTTACTTTTGTACTTTGATTTGATGTCAACAGTTTTCGAAGTTCAAACTCATAAACAGTAAATCATAGCAATTCCGTTGTTAAGTTATGGTCCCCGTTAGTCAGCAAATGTTGAATATTTGAACAATACAATGCCATGTCGGCCAGTAGCAGCAGATCCGGCAAACATTATAAAAGTGGTGCTAATAAACGTAAGGCATGCTGGAAAAAGGAATTGAAAAATGCTAAGCTTACCAAGATTTCTACCTCGACCAGTGGTCGAGACTGAGAATGCTGATGTTGGTGAATTGTCACAATGGTAGCAAGCAGGTTATGCAGACATTGCAATGAGTGAAATGGTTGCACCTACACGAGTCTGGAAGTAGCAATACAATGGCTTCAGATCAGATGCTATCTGCTAAAACCATTAAAATGGAGAAACTACTAAAGACAAACAAGCAATATATATGACAAAGCAATTTCCTACCGACAAGGCAAAGTTTTTGGAACCATTGACACCTCACTTTATGATGTCCATTTTCTCAGAACTTGTGCAAAACAGGTCAATTGTATAGTAGTATTCTGTCAGCCGGTGTTGTCATTTTCATTTGTTACAAATTGACACTGCTTCATTGTATAGCACAGAACAGTTTGTACTTTCTAGCTTACGTTACATTTTAATCAAAACATTTTAACAAAGTTGTCTTGGAAAAGTAAGCAGGTCCACATCTTACATATATTTATGTACTACTACTACCCACACCTCCCACATTCCATTCTCACAATTTATTTTATTTTTGCTAACTTACAGCTGCTGTAATTAAGCGATTATAAAAGTTATTACAAATTCCATTTAGCGAACTGGTTTGTTTGTCACCTGCATGTGATTTGCCCAGTCGGCCCCTTGGATCTATCCATCCATCCATCCATTATCCAACACGTTATATCCTAACTACAGGGTCATGGGGTTCTGCTGGAGCCAATCTCAGCCAACACAGGGCACAAGGCAGCAACAAGTCCCCGGGCAGGGCGCTAGCCCACCGCAAGGCACACACACACACACACATACTCACCAAGCACACACTAGGAACAATTAGGATTGCCAATGCACCTAACCTGCATGTCTTTGGACTGCGGGAGGAAACCGGAGTACCCGGAGGAAACCCATGCAGAAACGGGGAGAACATGCAAACTCCATGCAGGGAGGACCCGGGAAGCGAACCCAGGTCTCCTAAGTGCGAGGCAGCAGTGCTACCCACTGCACCACCTTATTGCACCACCGTGCTGCTGCCCCGCCCCCCCCAGGATCTAGTTGCGAATAAATTACTAATAGTCATGCTAGACAGGAGGGGCTCACCTCATAGCAATGCACAGGGGCCTTCAGCAAGCTAGCTACGTCACTGTATATATATATATAAGGTTTTGGACTGTAAACCCTGAGACTCTGTTTGACCATGAGCAAGTGACCTTTTATCACAAGACACAATTAGTAGAGGCAGGCCCACCCCTGGCTGATCAGACCTGGATGTGTATCTTATGCTAACATTCTAACTGGTCACTTGATAGCTTAAGCAGCGTCTTTTATCTTTAGCCACAGCCAGTGTCTGCTCCTCTCAACGGCATTGGCAAATGCTTTAATTGCCTTCCTCTGGGCCTGCCCTCTGATCCCTGCTTCCCTAAGGGGCCTCATGGTGGAACTGGCTACAAAGCTCCTGCAACCCACTTCAACCAGATGCACCCTTACTTTCCACCCTTACTTTCTCCTCTGCTTCAGATGCTAGGTTGACATCGTGCAAACTTTTCCATTCACATACCATTCATAAACTCACTTTATAACTTGACTACAGAACATAAAGAAAAAGAAATACGGTTTCATAAAAAGGCAGGCTAACATCTTTTCATGTACAAGTGTATGCAACAAAATATCTGTGTCATTCATTTATTTTTCAACGCTGCATATTCCACTACAATAGTGTGGTAGGGTCAAGAGGCTATCCTGTCCATTTGAGACTGTACACCATATCACTTATAGGTCCTATTTAAAACTTCCAGTTAATTTAACTTACAGTAAGTAGCATGTCACAGGGAGAATAAGCAAAACTGCACATACTGTAGATAGTGACCAAGACAGAATCTGGAAAAAACACTCTAGAGAAGTGGATCAGAAACACTATTGACTGCATAACGTTCTCAGTGGGAAGAATGTAAAAAATAAAATCAATAGGAAAAAAATAAAAAAAAATGTACTTTTGCATGAAGAATTCTTTACAAATAGTTAAGTTACATTTTTTGTTGAAATGTCATTTTCAAGCTTCACTTCTTTCATGACACAAGCAAATGCATATTTATACAACAAACTAGCATTTACAAGGCTTTCGTAACAAAACTATTACAGTTAAAATGTGACTAATATCAGTGAGCATGTTTATTTAAAAGAGAGTCACAGTCAAAATATTAAATGCATTGTCCTTCAATTCAGATTAAACAATATGTGTAAAGATTTATTGCACATGAAAATATTTTTTTATTTTGTTTCACATGAAGTATATATCTAGACCATGTTGAGAACATTACCAGAAGCCAAGGCTTACAATCACAAGATAAAAAAGGCTGACTACAAAGATGCTAAACAGAATGTATTGCAAGCAGAAGGAGGATGACTTCATATAAGGTTTGGTTGAGGCAATGTGCCAACAAAAATAAAAAAATTAAAACAATAAATTAAAAAATTAAAAAAGCATAGCTCTTTAATTGAAATGATTAACCCAGCTTGCTGATCTGAATAAAACTACAAGTAAAGAAAGGTTTAAAACTAGCAACTGTGGATTATTTGCCCTTGATGAATCCTTAAACACACAAGATACACTCCATATTTCTTTTGCAAAAATAGTCCCTTGCTTGTGAGTTAGTTACAGAGCTAGTTTGCATGATGCTTATAAATATACTGTGTATCTTGTTTCCAGTGTCAGTAAATTTCATCTGTAATGATCCTACAGTAACTTTACAATAATGGAAATGTTTAATAGTAAAACAAATGCAAACAATCCGAATAGAAAAGTAGTAACAGATTTCATTTTCCTTTTTTTCCCTCCACAACAGATCCATTGTAAACCTGAATAGAAGCCAGCACAATGCTTTCAGGACCCTTCAGGGTTCTTGAAAAAAGTTGCACATAAGCCACCCTTTCTCCTAAGCTACATGACTGATTTTTTCTTTTTAAATGACATCTAGAGATGATAGTATTGGCAAATGACTAGCAGTGTTTTTATGTGTTGCTTTAAATACTTGTTTCTTATTGAGGCAATATTTTTCCAACAGATAAGTTTAATAGTTTACACCTTTAATTAGAGATGTGGTAATAATATTTGTATTTTTGAGGCCTGTGAGAAAAAATGTGTACTTTCACATTGCTAAGCATGGATATGCCACGCATCTGTACCTTTAATAAACCTTTTAGAAGGATGAAATGGTTTTACCAGGCACAATTCCAAAATGGTTTCTTTAGCACATTATATTTAACTTGTATGGTGAGGAATTTCATTAACAAAAATGGCACATATGCCTATTCTTTAATTATATGGTCTTGACAGTAATGCCAGAATGAGGAGGTGGTGGGTGCAGTATAACGTGGATAGATGAGGAATATAGAGACATCATCAAACAAGAAAAAGTAGCAAGTGAAATTTAAGAAGTGAGGAACAGATGAATAAGAGGAGATGTTAAAAATATTATATGGTCAATTTTACGTTATCAAACCATTCAATTCATTCAATAAAATATACTGCAATTGGCTAAATGCACAATCAAAAGGGAATTAACAAAAATAATATTTGTACTAGATCATTAAATAAAAAGTGCCACTACATAACTACATAACAACTTCTTCTTTAATTGGCAAATAAAGTTACTGGTGATGGGAAAGTAAGAGGAATGACAAGAGCGTGGGCCCACTGCTATCTGGAATCTGTACAGAATTATATATTGTTTGAACTTATTCTAGCAGTTATACTACATGTTGCTTTTGATTTAATATAATGATGGTTTATACAGAGTTTGCATGTTCTCCCCATGTCTGCGTGGGTTTCCTCCGGGTACTCCGGTTTCCTCCCACAATCCAAAGACATGTAGGTTAGGTGCATTGGCGATTCTAAATCGTCCCTAGTATGTGCTTGGTGTGTGTGTGTGTGTGTGTGTGTGTGCACGCCCTGCAGTGGGCTGACGCCCTGCCTGGGATTTGTTTCCTGCCTTACGTCCTGTTCTGGCTGGAATTGGCTCCAGCAGACCCCCGTGACCCTGTAGTTAGGATATAGTGGGTTGGATAATGGATGGATGGATGGATGGTTTATGCTTCAATTGAATGTTGTTTTATTTTAACTATACAAGTTTTTTAAATGAGTGTTTCAATCACTGTTACCTTACATCTCCAAAGTCATGGGTTCAAATCCTATGTTTCAAGCACTGTCTGGTAACATCTGCATGCTCTGCTTGTGTCTGTCTGGCTTTTCCTCCCACATGCTTCAGATATGCAGTTTAGATTAAATATGTGCATGACTGTTCCTTGCAACAGACTGCTGCCCCATTCAGGGTTGGATCCCTATGACCTTAAACTAGATGAGTGGGTTATAAGATGGATCTTTATAGCCACTGCCATATTGGTTTTAGTTGCCGTTGTTATGTTGAAGTCATTACGGATGTGATGTCATGGGCCATTTTCTTTTTAAGATGGCAATACATTTTTAGTAGTGTTCAAGTTTCTGGATTGGCTCATACTTATTGCACAAATCTAGGTAGCTAGGACTTATCACATGTTTATTTTTGGGTTTTTCATACAGTATTAGGCTTTGGCAATTGGTTTTCTTTATCTTTCAGGCTTTTTAACACCTGCTTCATTTTCTGGTTTAAGATCACTCTCCTTCCAACCAGAATTCACGGCCTGGCATTAATCATCTGGCTGAACACACAGTCAAGTAACTTCAATTCAATTCAGGTTATTTTTGTATAGTGCTCTTCACTGTGTCTCAGAAACAGAATTGATAAACAGACAATGTAAAAAACTTAAATGGAGCCCAGCAATATTAATTAATTAATTGTTGAACTATGACTAGTTGAGATTGGGGTACTGAAAATATTCTGGACCATCGGGGCCATGCCCTCTGCTGTCACATTGTTACTATCCTGCTGGTGTGTGACTCTTCCATACCATGCTCAGACCTCCTCCAGAACTATGTTCTGTGTTTCTTTCCACTGAGTCTTGCCAGAGTAACCTTGGGTAGCTACCAAACTCTACTAGTCCTGCTGTGACTGCTCCTACCCACTCCCTGTGACATAGCTCTGCTTCAGCCTGCTTGATTGTCTTGATGACATATTCGTGCAACAATTCTCCTCAATTCTCCTAATGGCATATATTACCTTTCCAAAGTAACTGTCGCATTCATATTAGAAAATCCACTGTAAGGTGGAAGCAGATGTTTTTCCTTAATAGCTTTCTGCTCCAATTGTTAGATTCTTAATCCTTCAGTTTCATCTGCTATAGTTTAAAGTGCTTGGATGTCTGTTTGTGTACCTCCACTCCATAAAGCAGGTGAAACATCTCATTTCAGGTATTATTGGCCAATTTCCAAATTGGGGCAGCATGGTGGCGCAGTGGTAGCGCTTCTGCCTCGCAGTTAGGAGACCAGGGTTCGCTTCCCGGGTCCTCCCTGCGTGGAGTTTGCATGTTGTCTGCTTCGGTTTCCTCCCACAATCCAAAGACATGCAGGTTAGGTGAATTGGTGATTCTAAATTGGCCCTAGTGTTTGTGTGTGTCTTGCGGTGGGTTGGCACCCTGCCCAGGATTGGTTCGTGCCCTGTGTTGGCTGGGATTGGCTCCAGCAGACCCCCATGACCCTGTATTCGGATTCAGCGGGTTAGAAAATGGATGGATGGATTTCCAAATTGTCAGGTCTATGAAAAATCCTGAAATTTTCAGTGAATTGTCGGATTAAACAACTTCTTTAAATGTTCTCTGTCCTGAGAAAAGCCCTGAACTGTTACTGCAACTTCCTTAGTTTTAAATGACCTCGTTACTGTTGTTGACAAAAGGAAATGTTCTGTTCATTTCTTTTATCAGTCAAGAACATTTGATACTGTTGATAATGGCTTACTTTTAAAAAGAACACAAAATATGGTTTTTGATAATAAAGTAAGTGAATGGTTTACTACTTATTTTTCAGAAAGGCAGCAATATGTTACCATATAGAATATTAATTCTGAATATCTGTCAATACAAAAGATGTCCCACCAAGCAGCTGAGCTTGGTCCAGTTCACAATAGATATTGATGACATTGTTTCATTGGTAACAGACTGCATAGTTTATGATTATGTGGATGGATGATACTATTTTGTGCTCTTTCACTGACTTTCCATTGTCTGCTGTTGAAAACCTGCAAGTTGCATTTGATAATCCTAAATTAATTTTTAATGCTTATAACAGAAATGTCAGGTTGTTTACATAAAAAATGATATCCTTATGATATCCGTGCTCAATATAAACAATGGTTGCCACAACTACTATATCCCTCCACAACAATAGTGAGGAATCTGTGTTCCTGGCAGAGTTTTGGTCTTAGGCTTATCTTCAAGTCTTCAATTCTTCAATGTGACCAATTATCGACTGTGGCATTTGACTGTTTATTCGGTGCATACTTTGTTACTGACCAAAACTGCTTTAAGATACTACCATTTTACAACTCCTCTTTCCCTTACATCAATGTAAGCCTCCCAATAAAATGAAAAGGTACATACAGCCTAGCTGTGACCAACAGAAATGGTCTTGCCGGTCTACATACTCACACAAACACACAGAAGCAGGAACATCCACATCATGCAAGACCAACCAGCACAGGCAAGATGCCTTAGAACAACAAAGACAACGTATGACAAACCACAGAGCAACATTATCCTAAGATCAGCGGCAACAAGTCTTGGACCTAGACAGGGAATGAAAAACGAATAACACAGGCAACCTTTCTGAAGAGCAGCGGCAAACTGCCAGACAACAAGAAACATTATGACGGAAGAACTACAGGGATTCCATAGCACTGACAACTCAGAACAAGATATTACCTTTACATTACTGCTTAGGCAAAATTCCCTGTTCGATTAGCATATTGTATGACTATTACCAAGTCACAACGACAAATGTTTAATAACGTCGAAGTTTATTTGTTTTTACCCATGGCGAGTTGTACACTACATTTTCCAGACTTACATCGAAACCAGGGTTACACACAGGGGAATATGTTCGCTGACAACATTTAAGCAACAAATTGCGTTTTCCAACAAATATTATAGATATTGGTATACTACATTACCTGAAGGCCACACTTCACACATACTGACTTACATGTGCCCTGCATTTTCCTTCTTATCCAATATGTTCTGTTAACCTGTTCATGTTACACTTTGTATTGTAAATATTCATGCTGTTGTGACAATAATAACATCCCATACTAATCATGTGACTATTCTAATATTGAATTCTTCCACATGTCACTACTTATTAATATAATCACCTTTCTTACTATGAAGATCCGTGAATCTTCACCAACAGATGCCCCACAGCCGCTGGACCCCACGACCCTGCCCAACGCCCAGTCCATACAAGCATTGAACCGAGTAAGAGCAAAAACACACCCCTGACGAACGCCAGAATCAACTGGGAAAAATGCAGCAGTCCTGCCTCCACTCTGAACAGCACTCACAGTGCTGGTGTACAGGCCAGCCATGATATCCAGCAACCTCGAGGGGATCCCACAGGGCAGCTCGATCAACTGAGTCAAACGCTTTGCGAATATCGACAAAGGCTGCAAAGAAACTCTGCTGATATTTGCGTTTGTGCTCTATGAGAACCCTCAGTGCCAGGATGCAGTCGATGGTAGACTTCTTAGGTGTAAAACCAGACTGTTCCAGTCGCTGGATAGTGAGCAAGTGATCACAGATCCTATTGAGGACGACCCTAGCAAGGACCCTACACCCTGCACCGAGAGCAGTGTTATCCCCCTGTAGTTGCTGCAATCCAGGTGATCACCCTTCCCTTTCCAGATAAGGAAGTTAAATCCAGTTTTCCAGTCAGTTGGGATGATGCCAGTCTCCCAAATGGAAGCAAAGATTGATTGCAATGCCAGGAGGACAACCTTACCACCAGCCTGGAGAACTTCATCCCAGATACCACAGATCCCTGCAGCCCTTCCCCCCCTTAACTGGTTCACCACCTGTGCAATCTCAGTGAGAATGGGTGGTTCACAGCTAATTGGAGGATCTGCCTCAAGAACCGTGGACCTAGAGATATCCAATGTCCGAGCCGGAGGATCAGCTTTGAACAGCTGCTCAAAGTAGCCAACCCAGTGGGTCACAACTGCAGTGTCATCCGTAAGGACCGTTCCATCAGCTGCCCTAAATGCGACTCTAAGAGGAACAGATTCAGATGTGCGTAATGCTATGATTCCTCTGTAAGCAGGACATGGGTCGCTAGACCACAGATGGTGTGTCACTTGCTCACAGATTTCTCTAACAAATGCATCTTTATTTGCCCTCAGAGGCCTCGCAGCTGTCCTTCTCATTTCCCGATACAGACCAGAGTTGCCATTGAGCTGTGCACTGCAACTCCTTTCGATGATATCCAGGGTGCCCTGCGAGATGAAACACCTCCTTCTGGAAACACCAGTAACACCAACACAACCCTCAGCAACCTTCAGTGTCTTGTCACGGAAGGTCTCCCACATCACATTAGGATTGGCAGTTGACTTTGTTGACTATGCTGTGATCTTCGTGGAGTCAATGGAGGCTCTGATCGGGGCACTCGAGAGACTGAGTGAGGAGTCTGAGTGTCTGGTCTTGCGAGTGTCCTGGATTAAAACCAAGATCCAGGCCTTTAATGACCTCTTGGGCACAGCCATCAGCAGTGTGTCTGTTTGCGGAGAGAGTGTCAATCTTGTTGAGAGGTTTACTTACCTTGGCAGTGACACTCATGTCTCTGGTGACTCTTCCTGTGAAGTCAGTAGACAGATTGGGAGAGCATGGGAGGTCTTGAGGTGTGTGGCGCACCCGATATCTATGCAAAAGGACAAAGGTCCAAGTCTTTAGAGTCCTGGTGCTTCCTGTCTTGCTATATGGTTGTGAGACATGGATGCTATCCAGTGAAGTGAGGTGAAGACTGGACTCCTTTGGTACTCTGTCTCTCCAGAAAATCCTTGGGTACCGTTGGTTTGACTTTGTGTCAAATAAGCGGTTGCTCATGGAGTCCCAAATGAGGCACATTACCTGCATTGTGTGGGAGCGTCAGTTATGGCACTACGGCCATGTGGCTCATTTCCTTGAGGGAGATCCGGCTCGTAAGATCCTCATTGTTGAGGACCAGAGTGGCTGGACCAGGCCAACGGGTCGCCCATGTAACACCTGGCTGTGGCACATGGAGGGTCATTTCCGAATGGTAGGAATGAACCGTGTGTTTGCCTGGAAGGTTGCCAACCAGGATCCCAAGTTGTTTCATCATGTAGTGGGTGCGGCAACGCACTGTACCAGTGCATGCTCCCCAACTTGACTTGACTTGACTTTCTTACTATAACGTATGATGTTCTTCTCACCCTCATCATCATTTCAATAACGCTTTTAATTTTCGCAAGCACAATTTTCTAGTTATTATATTAAAAAAATATCTTGGGGTGATATCTGGCAGGCTGAACCATGGCACATCAAGTTTATGGATCAAGCCATGTATGAAGTCCTACTCAGCAAGTAAATGTACACACTTGGGGAAAAAGTGAGTCTTAAGTATGTCCTCTCTGAACTGGGAAGTCCGTGCTGCTCGGGGCGGGATGGTGCCTCAATTTGCCGCCCTTCAACATACAGTATTTGAATATGTAAACCTATTTAAATAGAAAATTAAAATGATGTATAGAGGAAAATTAATATAAATTTTGCATAGATTTATTCATATATAGAGAAACAGCAATAATTTTTCACATATTCAACTAGACAAGAATATAGTATAGACACACTGATAAGCCATTTTCTAATTATTAGTTTAATATAATTATGCTGCGAAAACCAGAACCAGTATAAGTGTACAAGTGATAGGTGGAGATGTTTTCAGTGCAGAGCAAGAACGCATTCGGATTGATAATGAAACGAAATTATAAATTGTGAATTAGTTGTTTATCTTGGGCGGTACGGTGGCGTAGTGGGTAGCGCTGCTGCCTCATAGTTAGGGAACTCAGGTTCGCTTCCTGGGTCCTCCCTGCGTGTAGTTTGCATGTTCTCCCCGTGTCTGCATGGGTTTCCTCCGGGTGCTCCGGTTTCCTCCCACAGTCCAAAGACAATGCAGGTTAGGTGCACTGCCGATTCTAAATTGTCCTTAGTGTGTGTGTGTGTGCGTGCCCTGTAGTGGACTGGCGCCCTGCCCGGTGTTTGTTTCCTGCCTTGTGCCCTGTGTTGGCTGCGATTGGCGCCAGCAGATCCCCGTGACCCTGTAGTTAGGATATAGCGGGTTGGATAATGGATGGATGGATTGTTTATCTTCCTGGAAATTATTATCATTGATAATATTTGTTTATGTTTATGTTTATTTTTGTTATTGCCTCATAAATTTCTGATGCCGTCACAGAAGGACAGTCTGAAAATTATTTTTGAAGCATTTATGGATAAAAATCTGAGAATTTTACTTTTGTTCATTCATGAGTGATATTTTTCCGAACCCTGCTGCTTACACACAAATTCTACTGAACCTTTTGGCCAATAATGCTACCTCCAAAAATGTGCCGCCCCCCTCCGCTCGCCCCTAGCTGTGCCACTGCCTCAGCCACAGCTTTCAGCAGCAGCCGGCCTGCTCATCCCTGCATTGGAGTGGAAGCTAACACCAGACATGGTGTTAACATCTGCCTCATCAAAGCAGATGCTCATAGAGGAGCTGACAGTCTCTTGAGAGGACCGCACTGAAGAGGCTAGCGAACAAAAGCATTCCCTGTACCATGAGTTGGTGGACCAGTGCTGGTGGAGTGGCTGGAATACTCATGAGCCCATTGAGGTGGGGTGTAGAGGCTTTTCTGGCCACTCATTATGCAAGGTCTACACCCTGCTTGGCATCACAGGAGCTCCAAAAAGGAGAGCCATAAAGCCCAACTGAGATGCTGCAGAGAGGGCCTTCAAGTGACTGCAAATCTGGAGGTCTAAATTGTGGGCTAGCAAGGGTGTCTGATGTTGCAAGACTCGAAACACCCAATGGCCTCAGGAAGCATCACTGATACTGTGTCCCAGCACATCCTATCATGTATCTTTAAATTAAATTATTATGATGTTGTTAATATTTCTAACTTGAATGGATCTGACATTGAAAGAGTTACAGAATATAAGTACCTTGATATTTGACTTCATGAGAAATTAGCCTTTAAATCCTATGCATGCAAGTTGGTATGCAAATTAAGGCAAAGATATTGGTTTCCTGTATAAAAATATAACTTGCTTTCCCATGCATAGAAGGATAAGAATTGCTGAGATAATTTCCCCCTCAGTTTTAGATTTTGGTGATGTATTATATAAGCATGCTTCGGTTGCTAATCTTGATCCTCTGGATTCAGTTTATCACTCTGCCATTAGATTTATTACTGGTGACAGTTACAGTACCCATCACTGAACACTGTACAATATAGTTAAGTAATCCTACTATCTGTGAAGGCCCTTATGAGTGAATTACTCCTGTGCTTGACCTTGAGCAGTGGACCTTATCAAACTTTCTGTATACCTCAGGTCCTACCAGTTTTTACTGAACTTGGAAAGGCTGCTTTCAGTTGCTGGCAGCAGCTACTTGGAATAATCTGAAGAAAATCAGCTCTTTTGTATTACTTGGGCATTTTAAAATTTGTAAACATTTGTAATGTTTCAGTGTTTCTAATTTAATATATTAACTTTTAACATTTTTATATTTGTTATTATTTTTCAATTAATTATAACTCTGGGCTGCACTCAAAATGGGTCTTTCCTTCAGTATATCCATCCATCCATCCATCCATCCATTATCCAACCCGCTATATCCTAACTACAGAGTCACGGGGGTCTGCTGGAGCCAATCCCTGCCAACACAGGGCACAAGGCAGGAAACAAACCCCAGGCACGGTGTCAGCTCACCACAGTCCTTTAGTATGTTCTTAATTAAAATGCAAGTTTACAAATAATTTTCTTCAATCAACTGCCATTCAGCATATTAATTTTATTCTTCTGATTCCCTGTTTCAAAAATCTTAAACCATCTTCTTTTTCATAAGTTATGTTATTTATAAAGATTTGATTATAGATTCATTTGCTTAAAAGTCTTAAAAACATTTTTGTATATTTCAATGTCTGATAAAAATGAATTGTGGATTTGGAAAATTCATAAGAAAAACAAAATAAAGACAGATACTTTTGTAAAGCATAAGAAAGACTAATTAAGAAAAGCCGGGGTAAAAATCATCATTTGGTCAAAAGTCTATACAAAAGGTCTAAAGGTAATTTTAGTGGCATAAATATAAAAAGTCTGGAAACAATTGAGACCTGTTCAAAACTCTGCCTTAAATAAATAACACTTGGATTTTGTCATCTACAGTATAATTAGACTTTAGAAACCTGTAGAACTTTACCCAAAAAGCTCTAAAGACGTGTAGTATAGCAAACAGTAACTCAGTCTACAGTATTTAACATCGTGTTAATGCAATCTAAATTTGAATATTTAGTTTTGACATAGCATAACATGTTCAAAATATCTTAATCCAATTTGGGAAAAATATCTAATTTTAAAGGAAAATTGGAGACTCTGTTGAAGTGCTGTATTGATAAACACCACTAGATGTCAGCCAAGAACAAAGAAACTGCTAAGCTTTGGTTATGATGACGATGGCTGCGCACTAAGCTCTTGTGTGTGAAATATGTTCAAAAAGTTGAGGAAAACGTGGGAAACAATTTTAGGAGTCTTATCTCCTTAACTTAATGCAACAATATCTTATCTTATTCATTAGCCCTGAACAAAGCTCAGTCTACTTACTGTATAATAAAATACTTAAATTACTTAAAGTTCAGAATTGCCTCTTCTGTCATCCTGTGATGGATTATATAGATGTTAACAGGCTAAGAAAAATGATCATACTCGTAATGTATTATTCAGTTGTTTTAGTAACTTTCCATAGCTCCATTATAGTGAGAAGTCAAGCAAAATGTCACCTTTTATTGACTAACTGTCATTTTGCTTGACTTCTCACTACATTCACACAGTACAACAGCCTAGTACCATAGCTCAATTGGTAATAGTTCATTGAATGTTAATTTCCATTTATGAAGGCAAAATAAAAGCAAATGAAATATTATTCATTGGGAAACCATACACATTTTTCTTTTAGTCTTACACACATATATGCAGATATAAATTGGCACATTGTACAGAGTGCTTTCCACTGAAATGGTGAGTAGGCAGTATTGTTTTCTTACAGCGCCATAGACCCAGATGCAAAACTGACTCCATCACTAAGCTATGTAGAGTTTTCACATTCTCCTTCTTGTCTGTGTGGATTGTGTCTATTACTAATTTTTTCCTTCATCCCAGTCTTCAATTTTACATTGCCTTTTAATTAACGCAAAATGTGTGTTACACTTTAACCTTCAAGGGATGGTTTCTTGCCTACCCAATACTCCTCATGACCCTAAAATAGAAAAATGTGGGCTCAGAAAACAGATAGATAGACTTTTGACATCAATAGCTGATGAATCCAACATAAAAGAATACATAGGGCAAATAAAAGCAAATCCTTAAAAGTAGTATCCTAGTGCTAGCTGTATTAATGTATACTAATGTTCAGGCCTGAAGCAGTGTCCCGATGTCTCCAAACAAGAGAGTGACTTTATCAATTTTTAATAGACACTGTTTTCAGCCTCTGGCCATGTATTAGATTTCCCTGCCAAGGGGGGCAGGATCTGAAGCAGGTGATAAACTTCACAATTTGGAGTCCTTCTCTGGCTCCTGGTTCTGCTGCCACATCCATATGAGAGTTTTGGTAAAATTAGTCTTCTATAGACGGCTATGGCATCTCTGTAGCAGCTGGGACTTCACCATTTCACAGTGGAGCAGCAATAATGTTTGTTCAGTGCTTTCTTTCTCATAATATGAACAGTTACTGCTGAAAACTGTGTTCATTACATGAATAAAAAGCACGGCTTGATGCAGGAACTTAGGCAGAGGATGGAATAATGAGCTTTGGATTATTTCTACTGACTTAAACCTTAAAATTCTTCAGAGTATTGCATCCTCTTGAACTTACCATAGCAACTGGTCATAGCCTCACTGAGCACAAAAGAACAAGGAGCAAGAGCTTGCAGACAAAAGGTGGCACATCAACGGCAGGAGAAACTTGAAAAAAAATGAGCAAGGTGTAGGGACCAGGAACAAGCAAGAGAGACCGTGACAAGACTGACACAAATTCAGCATGTCGTTTGGAGGATTCAGTGGTCTGAAGGAGAAGGTGTTCAAGCCTGGAAAAGAAGGGGTTAAGAATACCGTGGGGGACTCCCTGGGACATCTCCAAAAGTAAGTGGAGACAATGACAAGGTACAGGAGGAGAAGGATAATGGCGTCTTACAAGTTGTACTCAGTGCCAAGAACATGCAGGCTGCTCCTGTGGGCCAGGGCTTTGAATGTAGAAATATTTCATTCTCATGAAATCAAAAATTATGATGTACCTTAACTCATCGTGAATGAGATAAGATGCTATTATTTTTTACTTTTAAGTTGTTTTTACAAAAGTGGGGTGCATGTTTGAAAGGGTGTGATGGGGAGGATGACTTTTTATCAGTTTTTATTATCTGTCATGTGTGGTGTCTGCGCTTTGGAGTCTTTTATCCAGTAGATATTCATATGACATCATTGGATTAAACAGCACATAAAATACTGAAAGGGTGAAATATTGTGAATGCTTTAGATTTAGATTCACTATAAATAGATAGATAGATAGATAGATAGATAGATAGATAGATAGATAGATAGATAGATAGATACTTTAAATGACTGCTTTTCAAGTAAGTAAAGTATTTCAATGAAATACAATCTAATGTGGAAAGTAAAAATCGACTATAAGGAGGAAAATGATGATCAAACAGCAGAACCTGTTGAATGCTTTTAATTGAAGTGCTGTATTTAAGAATTTAAAATGTTCTTATTTTTTGACTGTGCTAACAACCATCTTGTTACATATTTTTAAGTTCTAAACTCTTTTTAAAATATGTAAAAGATGTTTTATATGAGGGCTCACAGTAATAACAATAGAATATTGCAACAAAAATGACAGCAATGACACTGAAATATTATTTAAAGGGAAGAAGCTGATACTTTGATTAACATGATTTCATTATGAAAGGAACTATGTACATAATTTATGTTCCAATTTTAATGCATTTATGTTTACATGCTATAGTAGAAATAAAGCAATAGCAGAGGGAGAGTGAAGAGTTTTAAACATAATGTATGAAGTTTAAAGCTTAGAGAAAACAAAACACTGTCATTCCTTAAAACATAAAAAAATAGCCATTAAGATTTTCACTTAATTGATTTCTATAAGATAAAATCATGTAGATTAAACAATGAGTTTTTACAAAACATGTTTTTTAAATCAGTAAATCGTTATTTAAATTGACACCTTTTGTAAAAGAGAAAGATCAAAAATTCATATTTAAAGTCATGGTTAAAAATCCCTTAAAGCACGCATGTTGGCATTTTAATAATCACTTCAAGTGATGGCTCTTTACAAAATCCAAGATAGAAATAATGATATAATCATATGAACATGGTCTCAGTTTGCTAACAGCTATGTCATGTTATACTCGGTAGGAATTCATTTTAAAAATATTCATTTTTTAGAAGACATTTGTGTGTTTGCTCCTCTTGATCCAGAAATACCTAAAGTACAAAGCAAACATTTGTTAATCTTTTTCTTCATGTATGATTTATATAGAAAAAAAAGGATAATCCTCATTTAAATAAAAAATAAAAAAGCAAAGACATTACAGTCTGTAAGAGGACAGCTGATCCATCTGTTATCCACAATTTCTTATTTTCCTCTGAAATGTTCATATAAATTTTCTTTTACATAAAAAATGAATAGCAAGCCATTACAGTTCTCTTTCTGTATGAAACCAAGGCTTCTCAGGTATTTCATTTGACTCTAACTTTAGCTCTATTAATGAATGAAATTAATTATTGGAACGTTGGTTGAATTTTCAATGGAATATAATATTATGAGCAAATATATACTTGCTTACTTAATTTTGAATGCAGCAATTTAAATTACACCACATCATTTATTAAAACCTCGTTTAATCTTAATTTACTTAAGATGCAGTGTTTCATTTTTTATAGAAATACAAAAATATGATTAATCAAACAAAAGGAAACAGAAACAAGCTCTTTTTTTATAGTAAAGGTGGATTTACCAGCAATTGCTAAAAAACAATCTGGAGCGTTAAGAAAAAATACTTTGAACAGTTTAGTTGAAGAATTTTTCATACAGTATGCATTGTGAATGGTCTTTAATGATATTTGAACTAAGGATATCACTGATGTAATAATGTATTATACCTTGTTTATCTGTTAACAATTATTGTAAGTTCTGATTGAATACCACAAGGGAGTAGAGTCGGCTAAACATAATTCAGTTTTCTAGATTTGACTTAAAAAGGGTAAACAAGACTTCATTCATTTTCCAAGACATAGCTAACAACATTTTAAAAGAATGCTGTTTACTCACCATATCATTGTTCCTTTGTCCTCTTCTTAACTTGAACACTTTCGCAGTAATTTTCTGATATTATTACAAAAGTAAAGAAAATAAAAAAGCTGACCCCCCATCTTCAAAAAAAAAAATAATTAAAAAAATGGAAATCCCCACTTTTCAGATGCCATAATCCCTGGGCGTTACACTCAAAGTCCTCTTTAATCACGTCTGATTGGTTTATATGTGTAAAGCACCTGTGATGATCCATAGTCAGGTAATGACATCACGGTGCTTAAGTTCAAGTTTCACACAGATAGAGGTGACAAATTACATCGAGTGCAAACAAATATGGAAAAACGTAGTGATTAAGATTTAGAGATCTGCTCTATTTAAAATAAAAGGATGGACTTTTTTCTAATAATTCAATTACAAAAATAAAAAAGAGAGTCATTCACATAAACAGGCTGACACCATTGGTGAATTTATTTCACTTCATATACAAAGGGGTTTACTGTCATTTATTAAAATGTTGTTTCCTTTGAATCATTTTCTTGTTTCAGCCATGTTAAATATCTGAGCCCTGCAGCAGAACATTTTTAACAATACCTGCTTGTTTTTCTTTGTGAAATTAACAGCTAAATGTTTGATCTTATTTATGTCGAACACAAGGCCAGCAGTTGCAACTTCTTTTTTTACTTTGATCAGGAGACTTGGATTTTGGTAACTTTTTTCTGTAAAAAGCTTTTTAGGATTTTCTTCAGACATAGGTATGATGAACAAAGGCTGAAATGCCTTAAGACTCTTTCACGGGAGCCACGTTTCATTCATGACGTGATCTCATCTGGCAATGTAACTTAAGGATCAATAGCATTTAAATAAACTCAGCCCACACCAACCAACCTAGTGCTGTGTTCTTAGAAATGATCACCACCATCATAACGTCGGAATAAATGCAGTAGAAACTGAGAATCTAGTGAATTTTAAAATGATGTATGGCTAAGCGATGGGACTGTAGAGTGAGACTTCTTAACTGAGAGTATAAAGCTAATAGTTTTATTACCTCTTACCTTTTATTACCTCTTTATTGAAACCATAAAGTAAGGTAGCTCAACCAGGCAAACTTTTATAATGGACAATACCAGAAATATAGTCAGGAGAGCTGAATCATGAAATAGTATTTCTTAAGCAAAACTGTACTTTGTTTCTCATTCCTTTTATTTTATAAGTAAGATTATAAGTACTGTTTCAGTAAGAAATTACTGCAACCCTTTTCTCTGAAATAACATGGCATCAGACCAGTCAGTTGATGCAACAATCAATCAATAAAAAAGGCATAAGAGAACACAAGCAACATATAAAATCAACTCAAAAGCACAGAGTAAAAAAAATGCTCCAAGATTACTACAGATTATGACAATTAGAAAATCAGAAAATCACACACGTTTGCTTGAATGAATGGTTTCCATTTGTTTATGAAATTCCTTTTCTTCCTTTCATTATCATTGGCATATTTAGTTTCTCCTTCATCCATCACCTGGTCAAGGTAACTATTATAGGAATACAATAAAAACAGGGATGCTTCAAGCACTATTGCCAGAAGCCATGCAGCTGATCATTAATTAATCTGTCATTTCAGCCCTCAAAATTACAAAAGTTTCAAAAGTTTCATATAATTAATTTTGAAGAAGGTTTTCACAATATACAGTACAAATCTGATTAAGTTCATTGCCATATACAAGTATAGAGTGTTATTTATATATTATTTTAGATCTGCATTTTCCTTATTTTCTAACTTCAGTCAGTCAGACATTTTCCATCCATCCATCCATTTTCTAACCCTCTGAATCCGAATACAGGGTCACGGGAGTCTGCTGGAGCCAATCCCGGCCAGCACAGGGTGCAAGGCAGGAACAAACCCCAGGCAGGGTGCCAGCCCACCGCAGGGCACACACACACCCACACACCAAGCACACACTAGGGAAAATTTAGGATTGCCAATGCACCTAACCTGCATGTCTTTGGACTGTTGGAGGAAACCCACACAGACACGGGGAGAAAATGCAAACTCCATGCTGGGAGGACATTTTCTAACTTCTCATTACTAATTAATGAAAAAAATTCAAATAATGCTTACTCAAAATATTAAATGATGTAATACTTTAAGATAACCATATGAAAATGTTTTTTTGATTCCTTCTGTAGTTAGTATTTCTAGTTTTTATTCTTTTACATCTTAATTATCTCCATCTAGAATATATATACATACACACATAAACATATATATACTGCATACAAACCTATGTACCTTTTTGTTGTAATTTTGTCGTTATGAGTTACTGAGTTTCTATTTATGGGCAACACTGGCAAATTTATCCACTTAAAATTAAATCTACAACTCAACAAAGTGTGTGGAAAGTGATGAGGTCTGAATACTTTCTAAATTCACTGTATAAATTTAACATATAAATAAATAAACAGGGTGGCACAGTGGTAGTTCGGTTTCGCTTCCTGGGCCCTCCCTGCATGTAGTTTGCATGTTCTCCCATGTTCTCTCTTCACTGTGATGTCCCTACATTGACGGATTAAAGGCCAGAAGTCCACATGACCGTCATCATCAAGTTCTTCCATGAGAACCCTGAATACCATGAGGACTGACTGAGGTCATTTATGTTAGGTAGAATGCCTAGAGGGGGCTGGGTGTTCTCGTGGCCTTGGAACCCCTGCAGATTTTATTTTTTTCTCAAGGCCTTCTGGAGTTTTTTTTGTTTTTTCTGTCCTCCCTGGCCATCAGACCTTACTTTTTTTTCTATATTAATTAGTGTCTTTTTTCTCTTTCTTCATTATGTAAAGCACTTTGAGCTGCATAATTTGTATGAAAATGTGCTATAGAAATAAATGTTGTTGTTGTCTGCGTGGGTTTCTTCCGGGTACTCCGGTTTCCTCCCACAGTCCAAAGACATGCAGGTTAGGTGCATTGGCGATTCTAAATTGTCCCTAGTGTATTGTGGGGTGTGTGTGTGTGCGCCCTGCAGTGGGCTGGTTTGTTTCCTGTGTTGGCTGGGATTGACTCAGGCAGACCCCCATGACCCTGTAGTTAGGATATAGTGGGTTGGATAATGGATGGATGGATAAATAAATATAAATGTTTGGGGCACCCTCAGGCAACCCCGTATATTGTTGATCAAAACAGCAAATATGATTGACATGAAGGGCGACTAACGTCTTCACTGCCGCAAGTATATGATCAGACTAAAGAAAAATGGTGGTGGTGCTGGTTATGAAGGTGATGAAGCTGAAGGGGCGGGCTCAGGAGCTCCAGGACCGGAAGTGATGTCATGTGTCCTCAATATTTAGATTTAGGGATCTGCTCAGGGTGGAATTACAAGTCGACAGGTCCTGAAGTAGTCTCCCAGGCAATAATGCTGATTATAATAATATTCTGATTATAATGCTGGCTGACAATATCTTTGGAGAAATCATGAAATATTCAAACTTTGTATTTTATTTATTTTTTAATTAGGTTTAAAAATGTATGCATTACAGTAAAACAGTAATAAAGTAGTTACAAGACACACAATGTTGTAAAACTCAAAATATACAAAACACAGTCTTTTCAAAAATACAATCTGAAAAAAATTTCAAAGAGAGACTCAAAATACACTTAATCATAAAACCTCACTCTGCATAGTGTCCATTTTAGGACATCCTCCTCTCTCTGACAAAATGCCATCCTACCTCTGCCGAAACGGAATCCATCCTCCAACAAAACTTTCATTCTCTGACCTTCCTCAAAATGCCATCTGGATTCCACCATACAACAAAATGCTATCCATCCTTGGCCTCTGACCTCTGACAAAATCTTTGTCCTGCCTTCCACATCAAGCACAAAAACAAAAGAAAAAATGCAAGCTGTGTGCTTCTAAAGGGGTGGCAACAATCATTTTTATAATTCTTTCATTAACTTTTTTACTACCAGCCAATCATTAGAAAGGACACATGCATCTGTCAATCTTTTTTTCAGGTTACACATTCCCCTTTGCTTTTACATAGTTGGGAAAACATATTAGACAGCAAATAGCACTCATGCCTTTAAAATCAATTTTCTTTGAAAGTCCTGCACGTTGCAACCTTATTACACCTAATAGTATTTTGTGTAAATGACGTTATTTGAAATCTGCATTTTAAAGTCTGCTTTTTACAGAAATAAATGGTTTAATTTGTAAAACAAAGATATTTACTTCCTATGTGTTTAAAGCATCATTTATTTCCCTTTATCATTCAGATTAATACAGTATTTTGCATGTTTTAGGAAAGCAATGCATTTTACTGCTATTTTAATCATTTAGAAAATGATTCCCATATTTTAATAAAGAAAGTGCATCATGTACTAGTTGTAAAATATAGCTAAGCAATATATATAACGCATACCGTACGTGTAATGTAATGTGGCACTAATTACTGTAGGTTTGCCTGAAAGGGTCATACTACAATTGATATACAATGAGGTGAGACAGCAGCTAAAAAGCAAAAGAAGTGACTAACTGTCTTAGACATGAAACCACCTTAACATTTGTTGTTCTCATAGTCTGCCATTTAAGAATTTCATTGGAATTACAAATCTAGCAGCCATCAGCAGCAAGACAGAAGCCTGATTGATTGCTTAAGATGACCTGTTACTGGAACATGGCAGTCCAGACTGATCTGGCAGAGTAGCCAGTGGCAGACATCATAAAAGATGCTGTGAGCCCCAGGATTTTTATTTTAGTAGTGGTAAGAAGATCAGAGAAGTGGACATTTTTTGATTTTTAAAGCAATCCCTTTTGCAGCTACTTTGTTATTCTTTGATTTCAAAATGTGCTATATTATAGTGATGGGAAGAATGAGTGAAGCTAAATTAATTCTGGCTAACATACATTCAATACAATAATGAAATGTTCCCTCCTTAATTCTCAAAATGAGCTCTCATAAACTCTTCAGAAGATTTTACCAATGTATTAAATCCTGTTTTTGATAATATCATCCCCAATTACATCTACAATATTTTAAACTGCATTGATTATTTCATTTCACATTTCATTAAAGATCACATCTTGTTGAACCCATGGAGCTTTCTCCACCCACATTCATAGTTACTCATGCCTCAAACACATTTAGTAATACAGTACATTTAATTTACTATGTGAAAGCTAGAAACTTTGTTGTAAGAATCCATTCAAGTTTATTTTCTATCATTATAAGCTTTACTACTTAGTAGCGATGAAGATAAAGACACGTTTTGTCATTATGTCCTGCCTATATAAGATGGTGGTGCACAGCTTCTTGCATCTATTATTACATGCTGTTGTCAAAATATTATTTTGAGTAAGGAAGATAACCAGGAAATGGTAATGTGATGCAATAATCATAGAGAAAAGGGACCAGAGCCAAAAAAAAAAAACAACAAAAAAACGGTAAATGAAAAAATTAAATTTAAAAAAATTAGATCTTACCTGTTCAAGAAGCTAATTAACTACTGCTAGAATTGACATTTAAGACATTTTAGATAGATAGATAGATAGATAGATAGATAGATAGATAGATAGATAGATAGATAGATAGATAGATAGATAGATAGATAGACAATACATTATACAATAATTTTGTATAATGTTAACATTTACCCCCCCGGGTGGAATAGAAGAGTCGCATAGTGTGGGTGAGGAACGATCTCCTCAGGACAGTGACAAAAGTCTGTCACTGAAGCTACTCCTCTGCCTGAAGATGATCCTGTTCAATGGATGCAGTGGATTCTCCATGATTGACAGGAGCCTGCTCAGCGCCTGTCTCTCTGCCATGGATATCAAACTGTCCTGCTCCATGGCCTACAATAGAGCCTGCCTTCCTCACCAGTTTGTCCAGGCGTGAGGTATCCCTCTTCTTTATGCTGCCTCCCCAGCACACCACAGCATAGAAGAGGACGCTCGTCACAACCATCTGATAGAACATCTGCAGCATCTTATTGCAGATGTTGAAAGACGCCAGCCTTCTAAGGAAGTATAGTCGGCTCTGTCCTCTCTTGCACAGAGCATCAGTATTGGCAGTCCAGTCCAATTTATCATTAAGCTGCACTCCCAGGTATTTATAGGTCTGCACCCCCTGCACACAGTCACCTCTGATGATCATGGGGTCCATGAGGGGCCTGGTCCTCCTAAAATCCACCACCACCTCCTTGGTTTTGCTGGTGTTCAGTTGTAGGTGGTTTGAGTCGCACCATTTAACAAAGTCCTGGATTAGTTTCCTATACTCCTCCTCCTGCCCACTCCTGATGCAGCCCACAATAGTACTGTAGTGTCTTCAGCGAACTTTTGCATGTGGCAGGACTCCAAGTTGTATTGGAAGTCCCATGTATATAGGCTGAACAGGACCAGAGAAAGTACAGTCCCCTACGTCGCTCCTGTGTTGCTGACCACACTGTCAGACCTGCAGTTCCTGAGACGCACATACTGAGGTCTGTCTGTAAGATAGTCCATGATCCATGTCACCAGGTATGAATCTACTCCCATCTCTGTCAGCTTGTCCCTAAGGAGCAGAGGTTGGATGGTGCTGAAGGTGCTAGAGAAGTCCAGAAACAATTCTTACAGCACCACTGCCTCTGACCAAGTGGGAGAGGGATCGGTGTAACATATAGATGATGGCATCCTCCACTCTCACCTTCTCCTGTTATGCAAACTGCAGAGGGCCAAGGGCGTGGTGGACATGTGGCCTCAGTTGGTGAAGCAGCATCCCCTCCATGGTCTTCATCACATGTGATGTCAGAGCAACAGGCCGGAAGTCATTCAGCTCACTAGGATATTATACCTTTGGACTGGGGTGATGCAAGATGTTTTCCAAAGTCTCGGGACTCTCCCCTGTTCCAGGCTCAGGTTGTAGATGCGCTGTAGAAGACACCCCAGCCCCAATGCACAAGCCTTCAGCAGTCAGCCTTGCTGGCACGAAGTCTCCTCAGCTATCTGCTCACCTGGGCTGCTGTAATTGTGAGTGGGGATGTCTCTCCTATGCTGGTGTCTTCAGAAGGATGGGTGGAGGGTGCAGTACTCCGAGGTGAGAGTGGGTTAGGGTGGTCAAACCTGTTAAAGAAGTTGTTCATCTGGTTTGCTTTCTCCACGTCTCTCTCGATGGTGGCACTCCACTTCAAGCTGCAGCCAGTGATGATCTTCATCCCATCCCACACTTTCTTCATTTTGTTATTCTGCAACTTCTGCTCCAGCTTTCTCCTGTACTGCTCCTTTGCCGCCCTGAGCTGGACTCAGAGTTCCTTCTGCACCCGCTTGAACTCATGCTGATCACCGCCTTTAAAAGCCCTTTTCTTCTGGTTCAAAAGGCCCTTAATGTCACTTGTAATCCATGGCTTGTTTTTAGCATGGCAGCATACTGTTCTTACTGGAACTACAATGTCCATGCAGAAGTTGATGTAGTCAGTAGAGCAGTCAACAACCTCCTCAATGTTCTCAGTATATGATCCCTGCAGGATATCCCAGTCCGTAGTTCCAAAGTAGTCTCTCAGAGCCTGCTCTGCCTCAGGGGACCACTTCCTGAATGAGTGTGTGGTTGTAGGTAGCTCCCTCACTCTTGGTTTGTATTGAGGCTGAAGCAGAACCAGGTTATGATCTGCTTTCCCAAGCGCAGGCAGCGGGGTGGAGCTGTATGCGTCTTTAACGTTTGCATACAGTAGGTCAATAGTCCTATTTCCCAGGGTGTTACAATCCACATACTGGGAGAAGGCAGGTAATGTTTTGTCCAGCGTCACATGGTTAAATTCTCCAGCGATTAGCACAACTGCCTTGGGGTGCTGCGTTTGTAGTTTAACAACAGCGGAATGGATGATGTCACCCGCTGTCTCCACGTTCACCCGAGGAGGGATGTAAACAATAACAACGACGTGTCCAAACTCTCTGGACAAGTAATAGGGATGCAGACTTGTCACTACAGCAAGTGGAGATTTTAACGTTTACATGTCCAGAGTTGTATTTACATAGAGCGCGAGTCCTCTTCCTTTCCGCTTACCGCAGGTATTTGCGTCTCTGTCTGCTCTAACTGTGTTAAACCTGGGTAGCTCCACGTTAGCATCTGGGATGTTAGTTGTTAGCCATGTTTCACAAAAACACAACAAACTGTATTCTCTGTAGGTCCTGACATTTTTCACCAGCGCAGCTAGTTCGTCGATCTTATTTGATAGTGAGTTCACATTTCCCAGGATCACAGAAGGCACTGAAGGCTTGTATTGCCACTCGCTAGCTGCTTAGCTTTTAGCTTAGCACTGGCTCTGCTGCCACGATACCACCTTCTTACCTCATCAGGTAAATAGGGAACCTCACCGGCACGGGCCTCGGCATGTAAAAATCCATATCCAAGTAGTAAAAAGTAGTAAAAAGTGTCCAGGGAACGAGTCCACATAAAAGAAAGTGGTAGGAGTGATCAGTGAAACAGAGAAAAAATAGAGAAAAAGGCAGAAAGATAAAGTCATACACAGTGCTGCTGGAAAGGCTTCCACTCGCGGGCGCCACTCGCGGCGGCGCCTGAGTCATATATTCACGTAGGGATAATGTGCATTGTGGTTGTTTCTATGTCTACGGTGTATACTATACCATAATTGTTTGAGGACATATGACACATCCTATGGCATCACATAAACAAAGAAATGTAATGTTCTCTTAAACATGATCAAACATTGCTACCTCACCTAGCAGGATCTAACTCCTCCACTTTGCATAAGATAGTTGGCATATCTCATTTCCTTTCTTTCTTTGCCATTCTGTCTCAAGCTGAGCCTTGCAGATTATTGGCCTATGAAACTTCATATGGTTTTTTGGTGGTCACAGCTCTTCATCTGTGTCTTCTCAACTAGTCCATGACACCTTTGCAAGGCTTGACAGTGGAACTAGCACCCTGATACTACCCACCTCGAACCATGACTTCAGCTCAGCTCTGCCATTCTTCTCTTCCACCAGCCGGTTTGCATCAACATTTACTCTTCTTAAGCCATAGCCACCTGGACGCTGTTTTTGTCTGCCTTAAAATATCTGCAACAAACATCTTATGACTTGGACTTCTGATCCCAAGGATCTCCAATGATCTCTAAAGTGACTGTCCTAGAAAACCCCTACACCTGATCTCTAAATAAGTGACAGTTGCGAATGTACATGAGGATCGGTGTGCGCTCTCGGTACTACAGTGGGAGGTTTTTGTGTGGTGCAATCTATATAGGTCTCATTGTGTTGGCAAATGGAAAATCGATATTTTACTACTTGCCACCTGTTTAAACCATGAAAATATTCCTCAACAGAGATAAAAAGCACACCATAGAAGCAAGTAAAAGGCAACAAAGTATTTAAAATATATCTGCTAAGTAAAAAAGGAGAAAAAAATTTACATTTACACTCCAGTTTTCTGCTTAAAGGTTGAACAAAATGAGATAAAATAGGAATGACACAAATGTTTGCAGTGCCTTGCTGGCCAAAGAAATAAAATTTGAAACCATATTTTACAGATAAACTGTGAATTCAAATAATTTATGCAGTGATTATACATTTACAAACTTAATACTTGAATGTTCGTTGTGTGTTAAGGTTGCAGCTGGATTTACCTCAGAAGTGGTGCTTTCTGAATTGTGATTAGCCGTTTTTTGGGGGACTATAAGGTGAATGTGCAGCTGCAATAATAAAGTGCTAAGAGCACTTTGTGCTTCTGTCTGTATTCTGTGCATCTAACCTGCATCAAATAAATTAAACTTTTTGCAGTACTATATAAATCATTACCTTCCATTAAATGGCTTTGTGAGTAGTGAAGTAGTGTTAAATTAACACTGTGTGCAGTCTCTGGGTTTTCAAATGTAGTATGATTAGTCTGATTGACGATACATTGGGATTGAATGCAATATTGACAAAACCTGATTCCATGTTTGTAGACAAAGATTTCTTTCACTGCAATGGATTACTAGGTTTAGAAAATGGATGGATGAATGTTCTTTCCTGAATGTGCAAATCATCTGAGACAGGAATGTCATTGGGAAGTGCGGAGCTACACAAGATGTCAATGTGCTGCAAATGTCAACAAGTTAAACACTGCAGTCTTTATTTTTTTTGTGCAATTAAGATTTGTGTCTAGACACTGGACTTCATTTTTTGTGCTTTTCAGGCATACATTAATTTACTAAAATTTCCATAAATTCATTTTTGAATGCCCTGTATTTTTTATAATTTGCTTTTCATTGTTTCTCAAATATTATTATTATTTATTTTTTTTTATTAATTTTATTACAATCCATACAAAGCAATCAAGATTTTACAAAGAGAAAAATTAATTAAGAACAGATCGATCCCCACCCTGAGAGAGAGAGCAAGCCAAACGACGTTAAATTTAAGGCTTGTAAACATACCTAAATTAATAAATTCTCTGTGCTTTATGAACTTATTTTAAAATATTACTGATTAGATCCTGCCATGTTTTGAAAAAGTCTGTACAGATCCTCTAACTGAGTATTTGATTTTTTCCAATTTCAAATAATATAACATGTCGGTTTCCCACTGACTTAAAAGAGGAGAGTTTGGGTTCTTCCAGTTTATCAGAATGAGTCTGCGTGCCAACAGTGTAGTGAATGCAATCACAATTTGTTTGTCCTTCTCCACTTTAAACCCTCTGGAAGAACACCAAACACAGCTGTTAATGGGTTAGGAGGGATTGTGAGTCCAAGGCTATCTGAGAGGTAATTAAAAATTTTGTCCAGAATAATGTTAATTTGGTGCAGGCCCAGAACATGTGACCTAGTGAGGCTGGGACTTGGTTGCAACGTTCGCAGGTTGGATCATGCCCTGGAAACATTTTGGAGAGTTTTAGTCGAGACAGATGTGCTCGATATATAATTTTGAGTTGTATAATTGTATGCTTTTGCATATGGAGCTCGAGTGAATTCTCTGCATTGCTACTTTACACTCCTTTTCTGATATATTAATTGAGAGATCTTTTCCCAGTGTCCTCTTGGATCTTTGAAAGGAGGGATTGTAAAATGATTTTATATATTGTAGAGATGGAGTCTAAGTCCTTGAGATTGAGCAATATTTTTCCAGCATGGATGAGGGTGCAAGATGAGGAAAATCTGGAAGGTTCTGTTTAACAAAGTTCCTGATTTGAAGATAGTGAAAGAAATGTGTAGCTGGAATGTTAAATTTGGAATGTAATTGTTCATAGGATGCAAAGACGTTGTCTATATAAAGATCTCTAAGCAAGTTAATTCCAAATTTTTCCAGATATTAAAACTGCATATGTTTGTGAAGGTTGAAAGAGGTGGTTCTCTTGCAGGGATGCCACAGATAGAAGCTTCTCCGTCTTAAAATGCTTTCTACATTGGTTCCAGATTCTAAGTGAGTGGAGCACAATTGGGTTATTAGTGTATTGCCGATAACGTGTGTTTATTGGAGCACAGAGCAAGGAATACAAAGAAGTACTGCAGGATTTTACTTCTATTGCGGTCCAAGCCTGTGTATGTTCTTCTATTTGTGTCCAGGTTCTTATCACCTGTATATTTGCTGCCCAGTAATAAAACTGGAAGTTAGGTAGAGCCATGCCACCTTCTGCCTTTTGTCTTTGTAGGGTCGCTCTTTTGATGCGTGGATGTTTTGAATTCCAAATAAATGAGGTTATTGTTGAATCTAATTGCTTAAAGAATGATTTATTAATGTATATTGGGATGTTTTGAAATAAAAAGGAGCTTAGGAAGAATATTCATCTTAACAGTGTTAATTCTTCCAGCTAGTGTGAGATGAAGGGTTGACCATCTATGCAAGTCTTGTTTAATTTTTTCCATGCAGACGGCGAAATTTTGTTGATAAAGAGCTTTATGTTTACTTGTGATGTTTACCCCGAGGTATTTAAACTGTTCTGCAATGATAAAAGGTAGGGTATCTAATCTAATATTATATGCTTGAGAATTCACTGGAAAGAGTACACTTTTATTCAGATTAATTCTGAGACCAGAGATCTTTTGAAATTCTGTGAGTGCTGCTAAGACTGCAGGCACAGAATTTTCTGGGTCTGATATATACAGTACCATGTCATCTGCATATAATGAGATTTTCTGTTCCAGTCCTTCTCTGCTAATCCCCTTTATCTGATCAGTATTTCGACAATGTATTGCCAGTGGTTCAATGGCAATGCAAACAGCAGCGGTGACAAGGGGCATCCTTGTCTAGTGCCACGTTCTAGTTTAAAGTAGTCTGAGCAAATGTTGTTGATGCAAACTGAAGCTTCTGGGTTAGTATACAGTAATTTAATCCATGCACAAATGTTTGGGCCAAACCCAAATTTCTCCAATGTAGTAAAAAGGTATTTCCATTCAATCATGTCGAATGCTTTTTCTGCATCCTATGATAATAATATTTCTGGGGTGTTTGATTTAGTTGGTGAGTATATTACATTAAACAGGCGTCGAAGATTTGAAGATAAGTGCGGCCCCTAATAAATCCAGTTTGGTCTTGTGATATTACGAGGGAGCACTTTCTCCATCCTTCTAGCTATGATTTTAGAGAGTATTTTAACGTCGTTATTCAGAAGTGAAATTGGTCTGTATGATGCACATTGTAATAAGTCCTTATTTTGTTTTGGAAAGACAGTGATTAGTGCTTGGCAAAAAGTTTGTGGAAGAGATTGGTTATCTCTGGCTTCTGTAAATGTTGCTAATAGGAGGGGAGCTAGCTGAGCAGAGAATTTCTTGTAAAATTCTGCACTGACTTTCTGACTTTATAGCATCTAGTAATTCTGATAATGCCAGAGGTTTATCAAGTTCCTCCACACTAAAAGCGTCTATTTGTGGTATCTGTAATGTATCCAGAAATGCATTAGATTATGTATTGCCTTCTTTTAACTCAGTGGTATATAGGGATTTATTGTAGTCTCTGAAAGGACGATTTTATCTCTGTTTGTAGTAGTGATTACCGAGATTGCGTTGCGCACTTCTTGCTTGTGAATTTGTTGAGCTAAAAGCTTATTAGCTTTCTCCCCATGTTCATAGTAATGATGTCTGGATTTGTAAATTAGTTGTTCAGTTTCTTTAGTTGTCAAGAGGTTTAATTCTGAATGTAGAGCCTGCCTCCTCCTATGTAGAGTCTCGCTTGGTAGTCTGGCATGTTCTTCATCTATTTTAGTAATTTCGCTTTTTATCTCTGCTACTTTCTTGGCCTCGGATTTATTTCTGTGGGAAAGATATGAGATAATCTGTCCTCTTAAGAAGGCCTTAAGAGTTTCCCAGAGTATTCCTGCAGAGATCTCGGGGATGTATTTGTCTCTAGAAAGAATTTGATTTGTTTGGATATAAATTCAGTACAATTCTCGTCAGCTAATAGAAGCGGGTTGAGGTGCCATCTGCAGGGTGAGTGCATGGGGCTTAGTAATTTTAGCTCCAAGATCATAGGTGCATGGTCAGAAATAACAATAGCATCATATTTGCAAGATTTAATCTTAGGCAAGAAGTTATTGTCTATAAAGAAGTAATCAATCCTTGAGTACAATGATGTACTGGTGAGTAGAAAGAATATGTTCTTGAATTTGGGTTTAAAAAACCTCCAGGGGTCTGATAAGTTGTGATCAGTTATAAACTTTGTAATTATTTTGCAGTGTTAGATGCCGTTCCCCTGTGGAGGAAGTCCTATCTAAAAGTGGATTTAGAACACAATTAAAGTCCCCAGCCATTATAACTTTATGAGTGTTCAGATTGGGAATGGATGCAAATAAATTTTGTATAAATTCCTTATCATCAACATTAGGTGCATAAACATTTATCAAAATCATTTTACAGTTAGATAAGTCTCCCATGACCATTACATATCTCCCTTCAGGATCCAATACTACATCTGATGCTACAAATGGTACTGTTCTATGTATGAGAATTCCCACCCTCTAGTTTTCTTTGTAAAACTAGAATGGAACATTTGGCCAGTCCAGTCTTTTTGCAGCTGGAACTGATCCTTGCTTATTAAGTGGGTTTCCTGTAAAAATACTATTTTAGCATTTAGACCTGTTAGGTGAGAGAGTACTTTCTTTCTCTTTAATTCGTGATTCAGGCCTTTAACATTCCAGCTTACGAAGTTAACTGTCCCATCATGGAGACACTGATTCTGAGTTTTTGATGTCATTTTATAGTCTTATTATAATTATAAAGATTGAGAGGATAGATTAGGTATAGATCAGGCCTGCCCTCTTTCTAAACCACCCACCCTCCCTTTTTGCCTCCCCAAGTGAGGCTAAAACCCACTTCACACAGTCCCAGTCCTCTGACATACCCAGAGACAGAGTACGTCCAAAGCAAAACAAGCTCCCAAAACAAGCTCCAATGCAGTGGTGCTTTAGGGTTAAAAGATAGAGATATCTCAAAAAAAAAAAAAGGAGTTTTGCACTTAAAATATATATATAGTCTTCAGCAATTTTAGTGCATTAAGATGATACACCCAGATAATAAACCTGGGGGATGGTGTTAAAAATGTGTCCAGAAGAAGCATAACAAGTCTTAATGCAGTAATAGCAATAACAGTAAACCAAGGGTATGATATTGAACAGTCTCGTTTAGGGTAGAGATGAAATAATTAGAAAAGAAAAAGCGAAAAGAAAAAAAAAGGAGGAAAAGAATAATTAAGCACAATAAAACATAAACCAATAGTGCCCTAGTAATACTAAGTAATAATGAGAATATATAAGAATATATGCTGATAAAAACCTGTATTTTAAAACGAATAGATCAGACAAAAGATTATTAATCTTTGCTTTATCATTATCTGCCATGACTCACTATTATGTATCAGAATTATCCCAGGATCAGCTTTCTTAATTCCTTTTCTGCTTCTTCCTTGCTAGCGAAAACATAGAAATGACCCTGCCATTCCACTTTCAGTTTTGCCGGATCCAGGAGGCTGTATTTGACACTGGCTTGCCGTAGCTGCTGTTTAATATTATAGAAGGCTGCGTGTTTAGCAGCTGTTGCTGGAGAGAAGTCAGGGAAAATAGGAATGTGGTTATTTTCATATATAATATCTTCCTTGTTTCTGAGGAGTGCCATCACCTCTAGTTTAAATGATAATCGTTCAAAACGAACTATAAAAGATCTTGGTCGGGGTCTGACGGTGTTTGATCCGCGCTGTAAGCGCTGCTATCTCAGATTCTGCTTTAAAGTCGCCCCCGATTATTTTAGAAAAAAGTTCAGCTGTGAATTTCACAGGGTTTGAACTTTCTCGATTCTCTGGCAGACCTTCAATTCTGACATTATACCTTCTACTCCCATCTTCTAAAGCAGCCAGTCTGTCTCCAAGTTTTTCTCCGAGTTTTTTGCATTCGGAACTGACATTTACTGCTCTTTCCTTGGCACTGGCAGCTAAATGTTTGGCCATTTCAATCCGATTCGTGAATGTCTCCTTGAAATCCTCCAATTGATCAGTAAGCGTGCTCAGTTTAACCGAGTTTTCCTGAATGCGCTCTTCAAATTTACCCAGCACCTGTCGAAGTTCAAGTTGTACTTCTTGACGCAGCCTTTCATTTGCCTGTTGGATTTCCTGTCGCAGACATTCATTGGCCTGTTTTATCTCCTGTTTCAATTCCTGTTTCAGTCTCTCAAGTGCCTTTGCCGTTGCTTTCTCATTAGCCTTCTCGCTTTTCTTTATATCTTGCGTGAGCTCAGCGAGCAACACCTTCAGTTCAGATAGTTCAATTGTGCTTTCTTGTACCGTAGATGAAGCAGCAGACTTTGCTGTAGCCAGTGTCCCCGCTGCTCCAGGCTCACATAATTGCATAATTGAAGCCGCGGACTTCACGGCCCTTTCCAGTTTCAGGTAATCTTCTCCAATCGGCGAGCTATCCAGATCTGAACTCATGATCGCACCTTCGCTCCCCTTTTCGCTCTCAGCCGGTGACGATGTAGCAGACCGTGGTCCCGAGGAGTCTGTGCTTTCGCCCATCTGATCCAGTTCTGTCTCTGAAAGGCCATATCTAAAACTGGGGCTTGTTGATCGCAGCTTGGGTGTAGCTTTAGTTTTCGATTCTTTCGAACCCCCCTTCTTGTTGGCCATGTTTATATGTGCTTACATATACTGTAGCAGTCCCTCTCGGGTTGAATAAATACAGGATATCTCAGGATAATAAGCAAATAATATGAAAAATAACACCACTGCTAGAGGAGCTGCACTTCAGACGTCCATCTCTCGCATCGGACGAGACCAAACTCCTCAAATATTATTAATTACTTTCACCAAAACTTTAGATGACCAGGTTTCTTAAAGAGGAGGCTTTTTGAGATGTGGTTTCATTTCACAGTGGAAGGTTCCAGCTTCTCACTGGTCTTCTCGCAAGCCTTCGAGAAAAGGACAAAAGAATTTGGTGAGAGACTTGAAGGCAGAGTACCAGTGAGACTCTCACTGCTCATTATCTAGAAACTGGCACATACTCTTCATCTATCTATGCAATGTATGGTGTAATGCAGTTAAAAATTATACAACACAGTCACAACACAGTCACATCTATTCCCCAACTATCCTTTTAAAATCTCACGATCTACACTCACTGTTTACCCGAATCTAATGTTTTTTCAACATCAGGGCCATCTTAACAGGATCATAGGCCCTCCGGGAAAGTAGTGCACTAGGGCCTCTGTTTTGATAGTAAAATGGAAACATACATAGGCATCAGAAACACCATGGGCCCCTGGCAAGTGCTCATTGTTCTCATATTTTAAGACATACCTGTTCAGCATGAATAGAAGAGACATATTATAATCATTTTTTATCAGTGAAACTATCCTACATCACAAGATAAAAGACTTTTGTACTAGTTAAGAACTAGTTCTAATGTGGCAATGTCTTGGAATACCAGGCAACACCAACTATTAGTCAACATTGATAGTTATTTTACCAGATTGTGAGCTGCTCTATAGTAACAGAAATGCTGCAACATCAGGTTATTCAGATGAAGGCTGATGGGATGACTCTCTTGGCCATTGGAAGAGAAGTGGTTGGTCCAAGAGAGGATATAGTTTTAAATTTTTACGATTTAAGTTCAATCATTTAATTTTAATTAAAAAAAGTTGAGCGGTTTTATTAATCCAAAGTCTGTGTTAGTGAAGCCAGTCTTCTATGAGGGCTACATCTGCAGGGGATGCCATCTGATCCAGCACCTCAAGCTCAGATTCAATGAACTGGAGGAGGAGTTGGCTGGCTTACTTTTGTAGTAGAGAATTGGTGGACCTGACTCTGGTGTCCTTTACAGAGATAGTGTGCACCCCTAAGACCCCCAGAACGGTAGAGATACGTGGGTCACAGTCACAAGGCACAAGGCAAAGGGTGAACACTGTCCAGGGGCATCAACCCCAGAATTGGAAGTATCAAACTGTTTTCATGTGCTTGTGGAACAAATCACCAGGACTAGATAATATTTATCTTGAATTGTTAAGGAGGTTAGCAAGTACATAAATAAACCTTTAACACAAATGTTTAGGAAGTAACGGTGCACTGGGGGAATTCAAAGGACAGGAAAATGGCAAATATTATCCAATCATATAAAAAGTGTCATTGGGCAGATTCAAGCAGCTGTAGGCCAGTAAATGTAATGTGCATCGCAGGAAAATTAATGGAAGGAATTATTAAGGAAAAGACTGAGCAACATATGGCAGGAACAGGAGTTTTATTGAACAGCCAGCATGGGTTCAGATGAGGAAGGTCATGTTTTACCAACATGCTGGAATTCTTTGAGCAAGCAATAGGATATGACCAAAGTAGAGCATATGATATTATTTATCTTGACTGTCAGAAAACATTTGATAATGTGACACATGAGAGGTTGAGCATCAAACTAAAAGAAGTGGGAGTTTAGGGTGATATTTGTAGATGGTTGTATAATTGGCTCAGACACAGGAAGAGGTGAGTGATGGCACGAGGAACCTTATCAGAATTAGCCGATGTTAAGAGTGGTGTTCCACAGGGGTCAGTGCTAGAACCTCTGCTATTTTTAACATATGTAAATGATTTGGATAGGAATATAAGTAACAAGATGTTTAAGTTAGCAGATCATATCAAGATAGGTGGGTTGGTAGCTAATCTCAAATCCATTGAGTCATTACAGAGGGACTTGGACTGCATACAGGCTTGGGCAGATTTGTCGCAGATTAAATTTAATGAAAGTAAATGTAAATTATTACACATACAGTAAGTAGGAAGTAAAAAAGTTAGATTTGAATATGCAAGTCTGAAAATCAAAAGTACACCTTATGAGAAGGATTTAGGAGTCGTAGTGGACTCTAAGCTATCAACTTCCCAACAGTGTTCAGAAGCCATTCAGAAGGCTAACAGAGTGTTAGGTTATATAGCACAATGTGTGGAGTACAAGTCCAAGGAGGTTATGCTCAACCTTTATAACGCACTGGTGAGGCCTCATCTGGAGTACTGTGTGCAGTTTTGGTCTCCATACTACAAAAAGAACATAGCAGCTCTAGAAAAAGTGCAACTAGGCTGATTCCAGGACTACAGGGGATGAATTATGAAGAAAGATTGAAAGAACTGGGCCTTTTCAGCTTAAGTAAAAGAAGATTAAGAGATGACATGATTGAAGTGTTTAAAATTATGAAGGGAATTAGTACAGTGGATCGAAACTTATTTTAAAATGAGTTCATCAAGAACACGGGGACACAGTTGAAAACTTGTTAAGGGTAAATTTCACACAAACATTAGGAACATTTTTCTTTACACAGAGAACCATAGACTCTTGTAATAAACTACCAAGTAGCATAGTATACACTAGGACTTGAGGGACTTTTAAAACTAAACTTGATGTTATTTTAGAAGAATTAAATGTATAGGACTGGTGAGCTTTGTTAGCCTGTTCTCATCTAGATTGTTCTAATACTTTAATGTTCTAATGCTGAGGTTTGCAAGTTAGAAAATCCAGTTTATATGGTTTAACATTGAGAAGTTTGGTGGTTGACTTTGATGGTACAACAAGAGCTAAATGCTAAATTGTAGTCTATAACCTGGTATGCAAGTTTTTTTTATTATCCAGATGTGCTAGGATGGTATGGAGCGTAAGGGATATGGCATTCTCTGTTGACAGCATGTGATGACGTGTAAACTGGAGGTGATCATGACTATCTGGAATGATTTGTTTAATGTGTTCCAGTATCAGTAACTAAAAACAATTCATAATGAGAGGAATCTGTAGTCATTTACACAGACCACTTTTGTTTTGATAGGCACAGTCAGCAAAATATTAAAGGTTGTTGGTCACTATATGATTTTAAAATGGGCACTGAAATTCAATCTGGAACAGATGTTTTAAAGACATTAAATTGTTAAACGTCCTGCTTACTGTATGTCAGACATACAAACATAGAAGGATGAATCAGTGGTGCTGCAAGCTGTTGGATGGTAGGGAGAAACATAGAGAATGTCACCGCTCTATGGCACCAAGGGTTTCATAAACATGTCTAAAACAGATGAGCTTTCAAAACCTTATATTAATTGATTCTATTCGAAGGCACTAGAATCTTTTTTTCCTTTGAAGCAAAAAAAAAATTATCTTGGCAAAACCATTGGAAGTGAATCAGACTGCCTGCTTTCTGACATTGATTTAGGTAGCGATACACTTCCTTAGTCACTAACTGTGTATGGACTCTTTCAAGCCATTGATGTATTTTGTGAAACAGGCAGTCTATCACTTATATAAAAATGTTTCCCATTTAAAGCTTCAGGAAAAGAGCAATATCACTGTCACCATCTCTGAAGTGTTTTGTTTTTGTTGTGGAAAACTGTGACTGCAAGTAATGTAGCAGAAGTGCTTTCCTTCACAAGGACCTGCTTCTAACTGAGTTCTTCAAAGTGTATTGAAGGTGCACAGACTTTCAAGTCTAGGTTAGCATATAGTATTATGTAAAAAGTGAAGTGAAAAGATGAAAGATGAAAAGAGCCACTGTCTGGGTTAGAAACTGATTTCATTTCAATAGGAATTCTCAGGCTGGAAATAAACTTGTGGATAATGTATAAAAGCACTCAGCCCCTGCAAAGTGTTTTTCAATGTCATTAATTCTGATTGTGTAACTAAGCCCTGGTTTGTCCTGAGCACCCATCATGTATTATTCTTCATCCAGAAATATAATGTCTGCCCTTCACATGTACATACTGTATATACATGACCTGACAGGGTGAGCCCCAATTAATGAGTATAATACGAAGTACTGTATCTGTACATTTCTGTACATGCACAAACACAAGGAACACATACATAATGTAGATAGTAAATAAATAAACAGAATAATACTAACAAAAAATACATAACTACAATAAACATCAGAAAAATAATACTTTACAAATAACAAAGAAGTGTGATGGTGCAGGTTGTCCCCATGCTCCCACTCTTATTTTGGAAGCTTCTTGAACCTGACACCATCGAGGACACACCACGAAGCAACGGGTAGTTGTATAAAAGTGCTCCAATGCTTTTATTTACAGCAGTCAAAACAAAAGTGTCCAAAAAATTTAGTTCAAAGTTCAATAAATAAATAATCTATAAAAAATAACACTGAAAGATGTGCAGGTTAAATTCCAATAAATAAATATTCCTCTAAAAGCTGAGGTTAAAATCTGAATAGAGACAGTCTTTAAAAACTCATGAGTCCCAATGCTTCCCTCTAAAAACTGGCATCTCTTCCACTTATCCTGTCCGGACCTTGCAGTACAAGGAGACGCCTGTCAACAAGTGCAGTGAGTTTTTAAGTCGGGGATCGGGTCCCCATTGCCATTCCTCAGGCAACCCTGGTGTACCACACTTAGCCCTTGCAATTGACATTACCTTTGGGCCACTCCTACTTCCCCAGTGATTACTAAGTAGGAGCACCCATTTTCCAACCCTCTGGCTTTGCGCCCTGATGCTCCAGTGCAGACCACCTGCCTCTGTTCTGCTGCGCGGACTCTCCTTTTCCTGTCGCTCTTTCTTCTCTCTCTCTTCTTTCAACCTCCTCCATGTCTTTCTGTCTCACTGGCCAGTCTATTGTCTCCCTTCCTTGAATCTGCTCTAATGAGTACTCATGCTACCCTTTTAAACCAGGGATGTGGCATCAGAAACCGATCTCGCCATGCTATCACGCCTCCACCCAAAGATGGGAGAGCTGTAATTATTTATTTATTTAAAATACGCCCACCATCTGCAGACCTCAATTTACAACACACCTCACCCTTAAAGCTGCTAGTTGCATGGGAAGGCTCTAGGCCTCTACCAGCCCAATGCAACTAGTGGGATAGGTCGGCGGCATTGGCCCTGTCACTGCACTAAAAGACAGCAACATATAATGAAAGCACTAAAATAAAACCCTTTCATAAAACCAAAATCCCAAACCCCTCTCTGTGCAAACAAGACATAAAAAGAATAAAAAATGTAAAATGACACTAAAAAACAATCAATTAAAAATAAATAAATGTCCAATAAAAATTTAAAAACTATTAAAGGTCTTCCCATCTGAGTAAGCAATGGGTGAGCTTGGGAGATGAAGAAGGAGTTATGCTGGGCTCGTCTAGGTGCTGCAAATTTTAAAGACATAATGGCTGTTGGAATTTAAGCTTGTTTTAACTCTGATTTTTTAAAATCACTGAGCATTACTGTTTTGATGGATTATTTATTTATTATGGATGAAGCACTGCATTTTTTGAACACCCTTTGTTTGATTTATTGTAATACAAGCACTGGAGCACTTTTACATCTTCCCCTTTCTTTGTGTGGTGTCCTCATTTGCCTGGCTCATCTGGTCATGACTAGTGGCAGTGTTGGGCTCAAGAGGCTCCTGGAGGGAACCAGTAGTGTGGTGCTGACCTGCACCATCGCATGCCAAATACTGCACATTAACAAAAAACACATCATCCCCATCATGAAGCATGGTGGTGGCAGTAAATAGATAGATAGAACTTTAATTTACCCAGGGAAATATTATGATTTTTACAGGAGCTCTTTAAATAAATAAGAGGCATAAATAAATACATATGCACACTCACTATGGTCTGAACACACACCAGAATGACTAAAAAGCAAGAAAATTAAAAAGAAAGAACATTACTGACTTTGCAGTTCCTGTCACATTGATACATTATGCAGATATATTACTGTTGCTAGAAAGAAGCCCCAGTGACGTTTCTTGACCTACTTTTGCTGAATAATTCATTGGCTGAAAGTCCTCAGTGTTAGTGTGTCAGAGAGAGGATATGTATCACTGTTCATAAAGTCACTCAGTTTTGTTTTAATTCTCTTCTTTGCTACTACCTGCTGGGGTCCACAGAGGGTCCTATAACTGAACTTACCATTTTAATTACTTTGTTGATTCGGTGGGCCTCTCTTGATGTTACCAGCAGAGCACACAAAAGCATAGAAAAGTACACTGGCCATCACAAAGTTATAGAAGATGTGATGGATGTCACTTCCCACATTACTGGAACACATTTTCCTAAGGAAAAAAAAAAGCCTGCTTTGTTCCTTCTTATATAGTTCCTCTGTGATCCAAAACCAGTCCAACCTGTCATTAACACGGACCCCCAGATACTTGTAGAAGTGGACCACCTCTGCATCCAATCCTTGAATAGTGCTTATTGGTGCAGCAAAAGTCAATAACCACTTCCTTGGTTTTGCTGATGTTAAATTTCAGACAGTTCTTTCTGTACCAAGAAACAAACTTCTCCACCTGACTCCTATACTCTGTCTACCACAAGAGGACTCATATAGTCCAGGACCAGTCTCTCAAAGAAATAGGAAAAATAAACATAAGCCAGAGAACACACCCTGGCTGAAACATGACATAAACGGAATATACATGTCATGAAACTGCAACATATACAAAAATCTATGCATAAAAGGTATTTAATAGTGCACCAGTGGCTGGTGACCTTTCTGAGTCTGATGAAGCATAGGACTGATTTACCAGTTTTGACTTTAGTACGTTTATCTCTCATGTTTTAACTTCTAACTTGTCTTTTACTGTCCTTGTGTCCACTTCTTAGCAGACAATAACTAGGATTTACACACATTTTCATTTCAGAAATAGATCTTATTTATAAAAACTTCCATTCAACAGATAACTGGATATAATCGAGAGGAGTCACAGTGCACAGCTTGATGGCAACTCTGATCTGTACCGGGAACTGTGAAGGATGGCTGTGAGCGCTGTGAAGGCAGATAAGGAGACGTTTGTTAGAGTAATCTGTGATCAAGTGACACACCATCTTTGATCTAGTGACCTGCATACAGAGGAATCAAAGCATTATGCATATCTGAATCTGTTCCTCGGAGAGTCGCAGTCAGAGTGGGTGATGGAACGGTCCTTACAGATGACATTGCAGTTGCGACTCTCTGGGCTGGCTACTTTGAGCAGCAGTTTAAAACTGATCCTCCAGCTAGAATGCTGGACATCTCTGGGTCCACAGTTCTTGAGGCAGATCTTCCAATTAGCTGTGAATCACCCAATCTCACTGAGATTGCACAGGTGGTGAACTAGCTGAGGGTAGAGAAGGCTGCAGGGATCTGTGGTATCTGGGATGAAGTTCTCCAGGCTGATGGTAAGGCTGTCCTCCTGGCATTGTAAGCAATTTTTGCTTCCATTTGAGAGACAGGCATCATCTCAACTGACTGGAAAATGGGACTACTTGTTCTTATCTGGGAAGGGAAAGGTGATCGCCTGGATTGTGGCAACTACGTGGGATAACACTGCTCTTGGTGCCGAGTGAGGTCCATGCTAGGGTCATCCTCAGTAGGATCCATGATCATTTGCTCATCTACTGAGCTATCGAGCTGCCCTGTGGGACATCCTGAGACTTCATAGTATTCCCCTGGAGTTGCTTTATATCATAGCTGGCCTGTACATTGGTACTGTGAGTGCTGTGCAGAGTGGAGGGGGAACCTCTGCATTCTTCCCAATTGATTCTGGGGTTTGTCAGGAGTGTGTTCTTGCTCCTACTCTGTTCAATGCTTGCATGGACTAAGTGTTGGGCAGGGTCATGGGGTCCAACAGCTGTGGGGGATCTGTTGGTGAAGAGAGATTCACTGATCTTGACTTTGCTGATGATGATGTGACCTTCACAGAGTCAATGGAAGCTCTGATTGGGGCTCTCAAGAGACTGAGTGAGGGGTCTGCGTGTCTGGGCTTGTGAGTGACTTGATAAAAACCTTAGATCCAGGCCTTTAATAACCTCTTGGGTACAGCCCTCAGCAGCGTGTCTGTCTGCAAATTGGAAGAGCATTGTGGGTCATGAGGTCGCTAGAAAGGGGTGTGTGATGCTCCCAATATCTCTGCAAAAGGACGAAGTTCCAAGTCTTTAGAGTCCTGGTGCTTCCTGTTTTGCTATATGGTTGTGAGACATGGACGCTATCCAGTGACCTGAGGCAAAAACTGAACTCCTTCAGTACTGTCTCTCCTCAGAGAATCCTTGGGTACCATTGGTTTGACTTTGTGCTGAACGAGTGGTTACTCATGGAGTCTCAAATAAGACAATTAGGGAGAGTCAGTTACGACACTATGGCCATGTGGCGTGATTGCCCAAGGGTGTTTCGGCTCACAGGATCCTCATTGTTGACGACCCTAGTGACTGGACCAGGTCAAGGGCACACCCACATAACACCTGGCTGTGGCACATAGATGGTGAGTTCCAGAGGGTGTACAAGTGTTTTGCTCACCAACCTGACCTGACCCGTGCATATGGCTGCAATGTAACTTGTAAATGCAGAACACAGAAGACAATCAAAAGTGTTAAAATACCAGTGTAAACCCTTTAATTGGTATAAGCAGTTGGAAAACAGAAAGCAAACAAAAAAAAAAACAAAACAGATGTTGGGAAAAACAATTGAACCATTTTCCTCAGCCATCTAGAAAACATATTGAGGACAAGGCAGATTTTATCTCATTGGCAGCAGAAGAGACAGAGTCTGAGGTGGAGACCAAGGTGAGCCCTGTGATCTTCCTTTGCATCCTGGACTTCCTGGCTCTATTACATTCAAATCACTCCTCAATGTACATCGGAAGAACCAGGCTTGCATGTTTGGCACACTGAAACACACACTCACTCATTCCAGCCAATTCAAAGTGGCCACTAATCCCAACATACACATTTTGGGATAAAGGAGGGAAGAGTGAACACATAAAGAAATAACACGGGAAAAAGTATGCAAACACCTGAGTTGACACTGGAACAGATAACTCTGAGGCAACGGCACCACCATGCCGCCCACCTGAGCATCCGTTTATTTAATTATTTATTATATTTTTATGGAGCACTTCTTTCATCATGTTGCATTTCAGGTCTACGGTTGCTTTCGGCAAGCCACACAATTGCACCTTGTGTTCATAAAAGCATACAGTATAATTAAAACCACACTTATCGAACACTGTATTTCCAAAGTCTTTCTTTCAAAGTCCAGGTCTCAGGTGCAGATAAGGGCACCTGAGATTAAAGGCAGTTCTACACAAAGGCAGAGCAGAAGTGAATAGGAACTGGAACAGGTGCACACAAATAATAAATGAGGAGCACCGTCACCTCTTGTGTTACAGAACAGTGAATTTTCCAGGTCAGTCTCATCATGAGCTGAAACAAACTGTTACAGTATTTGAAACGTCACCAAACTTTATTTCTTTACGTCTTAGGTAGTGATATGCTTCCTAAACCTTTTAAATAATTATAGCAATCATTCTGATTAGATTAATACAAAGTATTTCCCATTCGCTTTTTCTTCTTGGTGTCCTGTGATGACACTTAATATCATCGACTTTATGACCAAGTTGTCATTGTCAGACCTTTGTTGTAATTTGTAGGGTCTTTTGTCATTTGCCTATGAAAGGGCTTCCTATGAGGGTTTGTGACAGATGACGTTTAATGGAAGTAAATGTAAAGTATTACATGTAAGAATTAAAAATATTAGTTTTGAATATAGAATTAGAGTTCTGAAAATCCAAAGTACACCTTATGAGAAGGATTTAGCAGCTGTAGTGGACTTGATGCTATCAATTTCCAGGCAGTTTTCAGAAGGCATTAAGAAGGCAAACAGAATGTTAGATTGTATAGCACGATGTGTGGAGTACAAGTCCAAAGAGGTTATGCTGAAGCTTTATAATGCACTGGTGAGGCTTCATCTGCTGTATTGTGTGCCGTTTGGGTCTCCAGGCTACAAAACGGTCATAGCAGTGCTAGAAAAGGTCCAGAGAAGAGCAACTAGGCTCCTTCGACGGCAACAGGGGATGAATTATGAGGAAAGATTAAAAGAGCTGAGCCTTTTCAGTTTAAGCAAAAGAAGATTAAGAGGTGACATGATTGAAGTGTTTAAAATTATGAAAGGAATTAGTACAGTGGATCGAGACTGTTATTTTAAAATGATTTCATCAAGAACATGGAGACACAGTTAGAAGCCTGTTAAGACTCAATTGCGTACAAACATTAGGGAGTTTTTATTTACAGAGAGAATCATAGACACGTGGAATAAGCTACCAAGTGATATACAGTAGGACTTGATGGATGTTTAAAACCAGAACAGGCTGAATGGCCTGATCTCATCTTGATTGTTCTAACGTTTAAGTATTTTTATTTATAAAGATTGTACACTTGCTCTTTTTTGTGACTAGCTGGGTTTTGACAGTTATCCTTCTTCTAGTACATTTTGAGGTATTTTTTGTATTCTGTTTACAAAAGTCCTCTCCACGTTTCATAATATTTACGTGTTTTACTAGTATTTCTGAATTGTTTTCCTGTTAAGTTTTTCATAATTATGTACTGTTTTAAAAATGTACCCTCATTCCATGGGTTTTGGGGGTGGAGCCCCAGGAGGCAAAGCCACCCTGACATCGCCGCTGCTGGGTCCTCCCTCTGCATTTATCTGGAGGCCAGAGCCTGAGATTTGACCAGTGATTCCTTGTGATTGTTAGGAGTCTTTTGGGTTTTGGTGAATATTGCTGTTTCTTGTTCAATTTACTGGCTTCTGTTTTGGGATTATAGTTACTGGATCATGTGCTGGGACTTGCTGTGGATTGCCATTTTAGGCAAATCCTTTTGCTGTTTTTTGCTCTGTTAAGCATTTTTGCTTTATTTTCTCTTTTTCATAAATAAATTTTATGTTTATAAAGATTCCTTTTTTACCCTTTTGTATTTATAACACTGCGATGGGCTGGCGCCCTGCCCAGGGTTTGTTTCCTGCCTTGCGCTCTGTGTTGGCTGGGATTGGCTCAAGCAGACCCCCGTGACCCTGTAGTTAGGATATAGTGGGTTGGGTAATGGATGGATGGATATTTATGACAGGAATTATGGTCATCCCCTGCTCTTGTAAGGCTTTTGCTGTATTTTGAAGTTTTCCCCACTTTAGGCCTAGCCAAGTTGAAGCCTGAATTCTAGGGCAAGCTGATCCTAAGTGAGTCTCTTCCGTTCTCCCCAGTTAGGTTTTTGGCCTGCTTATGGTTATATTTGGAGGCCTAAACCTGATTTCATCATATTTAAGACTCCAGATCACAACATCTACAGTTTTACAGGTTAAAAAGATCTGTCTGTCTTTGTTTATTATGTTTTTTGCCATTATAATAACAATACACAGTACAATTTTGTCCAAATAGTGCTTCAGAGAGTGTAGTAATACGGTTTGTTCTAACACTGCTTCTATACAGACAAAGGGTTTGTAAATAATCAACAAAAGTTGGGACACCTGTGGGAATTGTTCACATCAGATTGCAAGGTTTAATTAACATCTGTAGCTGCAGAAAAGCTGTAAGTAGTTAACCCTTTAATTGTTTTCTGAAAAAGGCCTGTTTGGTTAGCTCTAAAAATTCTTTTTTTTACCAGTTACCATTATACCATTTCAGGTTGTTCACTGCTCACATTTCAATAAAGCTATAAAAGTGTTCTAAAACTTATGACCGGAAATGTAGGTATGGTATATGCAGCATCTCAGAATGTAACATGCAGTATTTTTTTAGTCAATATTGCGTTTTTTTGTAAATAATGTTGCATTTATTTAACTACTGTAGTCTACATGTATAATACAATATAATACACTGGGCTTGAAAGCAAAACTTTGCTTTATAAGAATGCATCGTGTGGCCACCAGGGCGCTCCAGCTGCCCCAAACACCTGAACACACCAGACACAGACACAAGCTCAAGCACAAGATACATTTTTATCCACATGGGAAACGCTTCTTCCTTACTCCCCTGCAGCAAGTACAGTACAATAAGCACCAACACAGCACACAGTACTTTCTTCTCATCTCTGTTCTTTTTCACCTTCACTCCTCCCTCAAGCTTCGTCCACTTCCTCCCGACTCTATCTCTCCGAATGGAGTGAGGCGGCCCCTTTTATAAAACACTCGAAAGTGCTTCAGGTGTTCCACAGTCTCCCTCCGGCCGCACTTCTAGGTTTGGTGGCAACTCTGCATGCTCTCCATGTACCCTCTGTTGGTAGCCACAGGACCTGAGAGTGTTGAGGTTCCATGCTCCAACCCCATAGCACTACAGTCCCTCTGTCGTCCCGGGGGGAGGTATTGCCACATGCAAGCTCCTTCCACCAGTCCTTCATTACAAAGGCGTCCCGGCTGTCCATCACAATTGAAATTATAAATATTGTATCAATCTGTTTACATACCGCATTTATAGTCTTGTTGATGTTGACGCCTGTTGGTTCCTCTTAGTTATAGTCATCTTCTGATGGATTATTATGGCTGCTCTATGGTTCTGTCTTTTTCTCTCTGTGTCGATCAAGGGCACCTAAATGTTTGAAATGGTAGTGTGTTTTCTTAGAGTAAATCAGTTCACTATATAAAGGGAGGCAGCAGTAAAATTGAAAACTGGAATTGGGAGATGTATTATGGTCAAAACGACAACTGAAAAAGTCATAACCAAGAAGTCAAGAAACGAAAATTAAAAATTCAATACATGTGACAATAATAAGCCAATTAATTATGAATGAGTGTTCCTGAGATCAACATGTGCCCTGTGCAAGGTGGTACATGACTGACACCTGATGCTGTTAGGATAGGCTCTGACCTCCTGCGATTGAACGGAGTGGGTTTTGTTGATAGATAAAGACATAAAATCTGGGAGTCCAGTCTCGGATGAAATATAACTGCACCACTGCAGGCCACCTTCTTATCAGTACCTCTACTATCCTACTTTAACAGCTCATCTCATCTTTTATTCTGTACTGCTTTGAATGGGATGAGTTACTTCTTTTGTATCAAGAAGTAGTAGTAGGGTGGTGTACCATGGTAGCCAATATGAATGAAATGAGAAGTCAAGCAAAATGACACCTGATTACATCTCGCCTGAAGAATGGACCTGAGCTCCCTCGAAAGCTTGCATATTGTAATCTGTTCAGTTAGCCAATAAAAGGTTAAAAGTTATTGCTTAACTGCTCATTCTATTGTATTATATATTTTGCATACTAAGAAGTAGGCACACAATGTAAAAGGAGAAATGTTAATATAGTATATTTTTTTGCTAATAGGTGGCATAATGACAGCCCGTTCCCCTTTATTCCACATTAGATTATTCTGTGGTTAGAAAATGGTCCTTTGAAATAATGGGTATGTGGTTGTGTGCTACGATGGTCTGATCTTCCAACCTGGACTGGTATCTATCTTGTGTGTGATGTCAACGGATTTGTTGAAACTCCCCACAACTCTGTATATTGATGTATTAAACTCAGTTTTTGTCTAGTCCAGAGTTATGGGAAGCAGAGCCTTCATATTTTCCCTGGGGACAAATAAACCTCTATTTATCTATTAAAAGCATATGCAAAAGCCTAACTGAAAGGTGACACAGAGGAGTATTTAAATGCTGCACAGAGACTAAGTGCTGTTTATGTATGACTTATATATGATGTTTATGTATGACTGAATCAAAGGATGTTGTGTTAAACGCCTGAAGGTTTATTATCTGAGCTCTAACAACACCATTCACTTTACAGTTTGTATTTCCAACATACAATGCCAACTTACAAATCAAAAATGCAATACATACATTATCTCTATCTTTTTCTGCGTTATAACAACAATGAATGTTAACCATCTCCCTTCAAAATCAGTTCCACTTACTTCTCGTAACTGTTGTGTACCACTAGGGGGTGCACCACCACCCAAACCCAACACAGACAGATGTGGGACACAAGTTCTGGGCACACTTTTTTATCTTTTTCTTTGTCTCCCCATGGGAAATGCCTTCCCCCACTTCTCACGTGTACAACACAGTCACAAGCACAGACAAAACACACACTTCTTCTCTTCTCTGTCCACCTCCACTCCTCCTGGCAAGCTTTGTCCTCTTCCACCCGACTCTAGCTCCCGGAGTATTGGCTGCTGGCTCCTTTTATAAGGCACCTGGAAGTACTCCAGGTGGTCTACTTCCGCCAGCACTTCTGGGTATGGTGGAAGAGCTGCAATCAAGGGCTCAGCAGCAGCGGCAGCACACCCTGGCAGCACCAATGGAACCCAACAGGGCTGCACGAAACTCCTGCTCCTACAGAGCACTGCGGGAGTCCAAGGCACCGCTGCAAGCCCGGGGGAGGTAATGCTCTGAACACGCTCCCTCCTCCAGTCCTTCCGGCGTAGAAGCATCCCGGCCAGGTAAAGGTCCCAGCTGTATGCCACACTGTACAACGTAGCAGCTATAACAAGAAAGACAAATAAGCAAAAAAAAAAAAAAACCATAAAGAAAGTCTCAAGTCATGCCTCTTAAAATCTTGATGTCATCTGAAGTAGAAGGCGTTAAGAAAGATGTCTATGACACAAAAACAATAATCTGTGTCATCCTGAGGCTTAAAAGAAATTTCACACAGAGAGCTCTATAGACAGAAACAGCGGTTTGAAATTATGTGTCTCTGTATTGTGAAAACAAAGCAGAAAAGGCAGTATTGTTTTTTAATAAAGCTGAATTATCTTTATATTATAAAGGAACAACTAACTTGCCTCAATTTTACAATGTTAACCAATCTTTAAATTGAGTTCCTAGGTTCCCACACATTTTACATCTGACCAAAAGGTTTTTACATTATACACATTTATTTCAGATTTTAAATAATAGAAGGCTCAGATTACTGTGCACGTTTTGACAATAATGCCCATTTGCCAGGTATCAGGCAGGTGTGCAGCCAAGATGTCAGCGCGATTTCAGTCTGAATGTCTCTTCCCCATGTGTCTCAGGCTGCCGCCTTTCAGGATTACTGCACCTTCATCAGGGCCACACAGAAAACAACCTTAAATACACAAAAGCATCTTATATATCTTTTTGAAATATTGAAAGCCTCCTCTGCTCAAAGTAGGACACTCTCATTGTAGGTTTTAAAATTCATTCAATTCAGTTTTCAATTTAGTTTATTTTTGAATACTGCTCTTCACATGCGGGTATGCACAAAGTGCTATGCCAGGTCCTCAGGTAAAATGTAAATACAAACTTAGCAAATTTTAAAGTACATAATGAATATACAAAGTGTGGCAGATTTATTTTTACTCCCAGGAAAAAAAAATTAGTCTGAAACCGATTAACATAAATAGAGCCTGAAGAAGGGGCCTGAGTTGCCTCGAAAGCTTGCGTATTGTAATCTTTTTAAAAGTTAATCTTAAAAGTTAAGACCAAAGGAGCATCTCTTATTGAAGCAGGCTAAAAGCTCAACCTGACAGTTATTTTATCACTCCTTGAACTCTTAAGTAGGCTGGCATCTTGTGATTTTAATGTGCGCTCTAGTTTATAAGTAAAGACAAGTTCATGTGGCATTTAACTGGAAGTCAATATGAAGACTTAAGAACTGGGGATTTGTGGTTGTACTTTCTAGTTCTTGTAATGATTTTTACAGCAGCATTTTGAATTAACGAAGAGCTTCATAAAGAACAATTCGAGCAGCCAGTAAATATGGCATTACAGTAGTCAATCCTACTAGAAATAAATGTATACTGTAGATTAATTTCTTAGTATCCTGCATATTTAGAAAACACCTTAGTTTTTCAAAATTTTAAGATGGAAAAAACATGATTTAGGCCAGTGGTTCTCAAACTGTGGGGCGGGCCCCCTAGGGGGGGTGCGAAGTACCAAAAAGGGGGGTGCGAAGATGTGAAAAAAAGAAAACAAGAATCAAAAATATGAAAAATTCATCTATTGAAACCAAAACAAATTAACTTAAACTACATTCCGATACTAGAAAAATAAATATAGAGTTAGATAAACGTTGATAAAAGTTAATTAGGTATAATAAAATATGTATCTATGATATATTATTATCCCGTGTTTGCACTTGTCTGGGCTATAGCTCAGGGGGAGGATAAAAAAAATTAAAAGTGCTCACTTTGACTTAAGGCAGAAGCGCAGTCAGCGTCTCAAAGGCTGGCACAGCTATGCATGCGCGCCAGCTGCTCAACTTTTGCAGGGCAGGAGACGCCACTTTTTGCAGACACGTTCACGTGATCAAAAGTCTCCATGCTCTTTAGAGGTCATTCATATATTGGAAATTTGGACGTTCACATAGAAAATGTAATTTCTATACCACAGCCGTCGTGTAGCGCCTTTCAAAAGGGATCTACTACCGAGAGATGATCCATATACATTTTAGCTGCTGTTAGTACCACATACCTGTTATGTTATACCGGCTTTAAAATGTAGCTTACTCGAAACCACTCCACTGGTGCTCACTGTATCTTTACTTCTTAAAACTTTAATGTTTTACTGTTTAATAGCTTATAGACTACATTTTATTTTTTTCCCTTGCACTCAGTGAGCAAGGCCAGTGGGTGATCAGTATATATATATATATATATATATATATATATATATATATATATATATATATATATATCTATGAATGACCTCCAAAGAGCATGGAGACTTTTGATCACGTGAACGTGTCTGCAAAAAGTGGCGTCTCCTGCCCTGCAAAAGTCGAGCAGTCGGCACGCGTGCATAGCTGTGCCGGCCTTTGAGACGCTGACTGCGCTTCTGCCTTAAGTCAAAGTGAGCACTTTTAATTTTTTTCATCCTCCCCCTGAGCTATAGCCCAGACAAGTACAAACACGGGATCCCTTTTCTACACCGCGGCAAACTAATATTAAGGCGCTTCGCACTATCTTTTGCACGTATACGATTATGAGGTCGTCAACTCGGATTATGAAGACACGCACAGGAGTGGAGGACCGACAGTGCCATCCCAGCCGGTTAATGGCAGGGGACGTCTCACCAGTCTACACAAGACCCACCGCGACTGTCCCCAAAAGGTGCTCATATCGTCAGCGAAGATGTCTCTCTACACTATATAAAAGAAAAAGGCAACTTTCCTTTCTTTACACCTTTTTTCCTTTTATCCCAAACCAAAGCCTTTCTCCCTTAACACTGCAGAGGACACAAAACCAATTTTCTTTAAATGCTGGTAATGCCGGTAAGGCACATTACCAGAGGCAGAAATTTTGACGTTCACATAGAAAATGTAATTTCTATACCACAGCTGTCGTGTAGCGCCTTTCAAAAGGGATCTACTACCGAGAGATGATCCATATACATTTTAGCTGCTGTTAGTACTACTTACCTGTTCTGTTATATATATATATAATGCCAGCAACACTCATCACAATGACAAAACAATTGCATTGTCAATCATGTTACGTTATTATTAAAATGTTTCCTTTTCTTTTTCATTACTTCTTTATCACACTACTTCTCCACTGCGAAGCACAGGTATTTTGCTAGTATATATTATATATATTAAAAATGAACATTGTTTGTGGAAGTAAATATTGAACTTTATAGTATACTTCAGGGAACTGTATTTGCTGAATCACATTACTATTGCCTGTTTATTTTGCCCGTTTAATATAGGATTCAAATTTGAATTTTTGCTAGTAGGTTAGGGAAGAGGGTGGCATAGTGGTTAATGTTGCCCTCTGTCAGATCTTGAGTTTGAATGCCACACCTGGTCACTGCCTGCCTGGGTGCACCCATTCCATAACACATCCCAAAGATATGTGCATGTTTGGTTTGTTAACAGTTATAAAATTAGACCCATACAAGTGTAGCTGTGTACTTGACTGGCCCCTGTAATGGACTGATTACTTGGCCAGGGCTGTTCTTCTACCTTTTGCCCACTTCTGAACTGGATTATACGGGTCTGAAAATGTTTTTTTTGGTAACTCATGCATACAGTAGTTTATCAAGAGGACATGAGATGACACCTTATAATTCAGTATAAACTCTAAATAAGAAATATATTTCATAGTATAATGTAAAGCTATGGCTATACCTACCAATAGCATTTATTGATTAAGTAATTTTTAGACTAGCGTGTTCCTAATTTGTAACTGTCCTGATTATAACATGCAGAAGATTGAAATTGATCTGGATGGGATTACATTGTATAAATTGCAAGTTAAATTTTAAACATCCTCAGACACACTTCCTCCAGTTCTGGGTTGTTTCGTGCAGCACTGTTAACGCCGCAGGATGAAGCCCTGGACAGGGTGCTAGTTCATCATGGGGAACGACTGGTAAACGCATGCACAGGGGACCAATTTGGAAACTCCAGTCAACATAACAAACCTGTTTCTGGGAATGTGGGAGGAAGCTGATGTGATGTGAACATCGTCTGTTTTTCCAATTCTGCTCATCCAAATCTAGGTTGTGGCAAGCTGGAGCTTATCATAGATAGATAAGTAAATAGACAGATACTGTATAACTTTATGTGTCCCCTGGGGAAATTTGACAGGACAATATTGCTTTACTTTTATTCAATCTGGTAAGCTGATATTAAAGATTATTTCCTATTTCAACATTAATTACTATTTACATACACTCACTGGCAACTTTATTAGGTACACCTTGATAGCACTGGGATGGACCATCTTTTGCCTTCAGAACTGCCATAATTCTTCATTGCATTGACTCAACAAGGTGCTGGAAACATTCCTCAGGGATTCTGGCCCATATTGACAAGACAGTATCGCACAGTTGCTGATTTGTTGGCTACACATCCGTAATGCGAATCTCCCGTTCCACCACTTCCCAAAGGTGCTCTGTTGGATTGAGATCTGGTGATTGTGTGCATAGTGAACTCATTGTCATGTTCAAGAAACCAGTTTGAACTGTTGGTGAACAACAATACTCAGGCTGTGGCATTTAATTGATGCTCAGTTTGTACTAAGGGGCCCAAAGTGTGCCAAGAAAATATCCACCATGCCATTACATCACCACCACCACCATTAGCCTGAGTTGTTGATAGAAGGCAGGATATATCCCTGCTTTCATGTTGTTGACTCCAAATTCTGACCCTACCAACTGAATATTGCAGCAGAAATTTTCCAATCTTCTATTATCCACTTTTGGTGAGCCCTTGCAAACTGTAGCCTCAGTTGCCTGTTTATAGCTGACAGGAGTGGCACGCACTGTGGTCTTCTGCTGCTGTAGCCCATCTGCTTCATGGTTCAATGCGTTGTGCTTTCAGAGATGCTCTTCTGCATACATTGGGTGTAACGTGTGCTTATTTGAGTTACTGTTGCCTTTCTACCAGCTCAAATCAGTCTGGCCATTCTCCTCTGACCTCTGGTATCAACAAGGAATTTTTGCCCAATGAACTTCCAGTCAATGGATGTTTTTCCTTTTTTGGACCATTCCCTGTAAACCCTAGAGATGGTTATATATGAAAATCCCAGTAGATCAACAGTTTCAGCTAGCTCATCTGGCACCAACAACCATGCCATGTTCAAAGTCACTTAAATCACCTTTCTTCCCCATTCTGATGCTTGATTTGAACTTCAGCAAGTCGTATTGACAATGTCTACCTACCTTAATGCATTGAGTTGCTACCATGTGATTGACCCTCACTGGGTATCTTCTCAGCACTGTGGAGGGAACAGAAGAGGATATGGTTAGTTCCAGCATCTCCTCTCAACTTGGGGTGGTAGTATATACCTCTAATGAGCCCAGAGGATGATCCACAGATGCACATGCGTGACATATGAAACCAGAATGCTCAAAGAAAATGGATGTGAACATTGAGAAAATATGCAAACTCCATACCAACAATAACTGTTATCTAGTACTGAAACCCAAAATATAGGAGGTGTGGAGAAGCAGCATTAATATTTGTGCCACCTTGCTGCCAATTGTGAAATAAACCCCCCAAAAAAACATTTAAAATAGTTTCCAAACTTGCAAGTTAGGAGTAGAACTCAGCCTGTTAATTCAGAGTAACTAATTACAATATGATTTTTTTTCCCCCCTAAGGACTATTGATGGCTCCAATGTAGAGGAAGATCACATTGAACTGACAGAAGATGGCAGACCTGTGGAGACTCCAGTCCGGACTCCTCCGCTGTGTGACTGTTACTGTTGCGGACTGCCCAAGCGATACCTCATTGCCGTAATGAGCGGTCTGGGCTTCTGCATTTCATTTGGCATCCGGTGTAACCTGGGCGTGGCTATCGTGGAGATGGTCAATAACAACACCGTTTATATCAACGGAACAGAAGTGATGAGGGTAAAATTAAATTTCTAATTTTAAAAGCTAGAATTGTGTATTTTATTTAAGAATTCCTTAATAGAGATTAGAGATTTTTATTGTCCCACACACTGCATGAGCATGAGCGAAATTCTTGTGCCACAGTTGCACTGATGTATAAACACAGTAACTACAATAAATAAGACTAGTAAAAGATAAATAAATGAATAAATAAACAGCATAAGACATAAATAAATATAGTAAGAGTTTAAAAAATGCAATAACTATATGCAGTAAAAATTCAGTAGCTGATTAAGTAGGTTGAAAAAAAATTATTACAAACCAATGGATTTTCCAGCTGTTTTAACTACAGTAGTTTCAACTCCAGCCACATTAGCACTTGTGCATTCAGCTACTTGAGTGATTACAACTGCAATCTGAGTAAATTGTATCATTACAAATCAAGTATGTTTTTTAATCAGGGGTGGCTACAAGAGGTAATCTACTGTATGTAGGGACCTATTGATTGCTCAATGTATCTTAAACAAGAGTTAGTTTGTTAATTAGCCTCGTTTCCATCATCTTCCAAAGCTGCATCCCCACCTGTTATAAAGCTTCCTCCATTTCTGTCTATCCTGCGTCACATTCTCTGGGTTTCTGTCTCTTGCTTCATCTATTACCATTTGTTTCCACCATTTTCTTGGCCATCCTGCTCTTCTCCTTCCTTCATGTTTCCACTCTTCTTGTTACCATTGAGCCATCCATGCGCTATACATGTCCTGCCTATCTTATCATTCACAGTACACCTAATTCACTCAGCTCCATTTGACCAGTCTTTTCTCTCACATCCTCATTACTAATTATTCTTGGCCATCTTGTTCCTATAATCTGTCTCAAGCATCTTCAGTCCGACATATTCTGTCTTCTCTTAATTGCTTGGCGAAATGTCCAGCTTTCAGCTGCATACAAGGCTACTGGCACTACTAGCACATTGTAAGCTCTTAATTTTACTCACAGTTTGATGTTTCTGTGCTGCAAAAATCCTCTTTCTGACATAACAAATACTGTCAAAACTAATCTCTCTGTCACGTCCATCTCAGTGCCACCTTTCACTTCTTAAACAAGAAGATCTAGGAAATTGGTAATACATTTAACTACAATGAAAATGTCCCCGGCAGAAGTTGCAGCTAAGAAATTACAGTTATAACTGTATTTATGAATATTATCTGCATTATAATAATGAATAGCTACAATACACAACTCTAAAAGATTTATTAAGATTTATTCAAAATCGGTAATACCCAAAATGGTGAGCCCTTAAACTTAAGCAAACATTTTAACAATGAATTATTAAAAGTAAACTTAGAAATAAATTTTTCCCATAAACCAGGTCCAACTGTGGCTGCAGGTTTTTGTTCTAATCCAATTACTTAATGAAAACTCAACTGCAGTAGAAGCACATGTTGCTCGAGCAACTTTTTTTTCATTCATTTGAATTGTCCTTCTTGTTAAGCTTCCCCACCCTTAATTGCTTATTTTAGTCTTAAACAGCTACTTTCATTGGTTTAAATTGCTTCTTGTTTTCTTAACCAACTATCGATTAACAATGAAATGCAAATGACAAAAGAACCAGCAGTCCACCATCTAACTCCTTTCCATCAGAGTGTATTTGTCATGACGTATCTGTTTTAGTAAAATATTTGAAAAGAAATGGATAGAAAAAGTGAAGGGCTGAGAATTCATATCAATGATATACTCTCCACTATAAGAAAGATGTGGCATAGCAGAATCAAAGTGTCAAAATTAAATAACAAGTTTTGTTACCAAGCAAGGATTAGCTTTTAATTAAGAAATTTGGTTGGAACAAAAGATCTATAGCAACTGTGGCCCTCCAGAACTGAACCCAAGGACCCCTGCTTTAGACCTTGGTTGCACTAACTCAAATAAATGTAAAAGCGACTGTTTGGTTGTCCTTTCGCTCACAATGAAGTGGTGTTTTTGAACACTGAAAACATATCGTTTTGAAAGCATTGTCCAAAGTGTGTAATTTTGGCTCTCAGGTAGCAATGTGGATGGGGAGAACAGGGGTTTTTAAAAAGCAGTGACATGTAATTGTCATGATATCAGTCACGGACGGACTTCAGGCTGCCCTG